>NW_025813700.1:67960-155773 GCF_021917145.1 Hypomesus transpacificus | reverse complement strand
AGAGGAGGGGAGGAGGAGAAAAGAAGAGAGGAGAGGAGAAGGGAGAGGAACAGACCAGAGAGAGGAGAGCAGATCAAGCGTCACACCACAGGCCGTGACAATCAAAAGTGACCGTACTAACTACGGCTCTCCCCATCTCAGCCCTCATCTGAAGCCACTACCCAGGGCAGGAAAGTGGAAGCGGGGGGTCCACTTTCAGTGACAGCCCGTCTCCCTGGCCGTCTGCTGTCCGGTGACTTCACCCTCCAGTCAACGCGCGGGTGCCACAACAGCAACAAGCCGGCGGCGCTGTAGCGGCGGTGCACACGACCTGGAACTTTACCATCCCTCCCTCTCTCTCACCCTCCCTGGACGCGGTTTCTCGACTTTTCCAAGTGTCTGCTAATCTCCGCCTCTCCCGCCTCATTCTCGGCGCGTCTCGTTCTCTGTCCTCCTCCCCCTCCCTCCTCCCCCTCCCTGTTCTAATACAGCCTGCGGTAATTCCATTATGATTGAGACGATGTCATCCACCTCTGAACTCCATTATCGTCATGGGAACAGAGTGACAGTTCTCATTACCATGTTATAATCCCCTATTTAACAAAGAGAGAGAGAGAGAGGAGGGAGAAGAAACAGTGTAAAAGAGAGAGAGTGACAGAGAGAGAGAGAGATAGGGAGTGAGTGACAGAAGAGAAAGAGGGCCACTGAAAGAGTGGAAATGAAGGAGTAACAGTAACTGGCAGAGAGATTAAAAAAGAGGGGAGAAGAAACGAGACAGACAGAGAGAGAGAGAGAGAGAGAGAGAGAGAGAGATAGGGAGAGAGAGAGAGGGGGCAGAAAAAGGGCAGAGAGAGAGACAGAGACCGACACTCCTCACCTGTCAACACAGTCTGGAGCACCATCACATGTCTGTCATGGACAACTCTGTGTGTGTGTGTGCGCGAGTGTGACTTGTACAGTGGAAGTGAAGGGCCCAGTCTGGGGCAGGTGAGTGTCCTCCAAATCTCTAGCCGTTGTCATGGTATTGTTTGCCAGAGTTCTGGACTCACACTTAACTTATAATTAAGAGCTGGCACCGCCCCACCCCACCTCACCCCACCCCTCCAACCAACTAAACTATCAGAACAAACTGCGGAATGAGCTCCTGTCATCTCTCCACATCGTCTGTCCAAAATGACGGAGTGACTCTCTCTTCCCCCCTCCCTCCCTCCCCCTCCTTCCCCTCCCCCCCCCCCCCCCCCCCCCCCCCCCCCCCTCTCTAGTTAGTAATGACACCGCCGAGCACAAAATAATCTATAGGCTTCAAGGTTGCCGACTAATTCCACCTCCCTCCCCTCTCCTCCCTTCCCTCCTCCCCCACTTCTCTTCTCCTGGATTTGAAGCGCACATTTCCACACATGGGTTAATCATTTATGGAAAATTACAATAATCGTGGGAGGCCTGAAGACTGGCGGATCACAGCGCGTCAGCTAATGGCCTCCAATTAAAGTACAGAGAATCAAGAATATGATGTTCCTATACTCATTTCTCCCCCCCCTCCCCCTCCCCCATATTATTTTCCTTCTGTTCTCCACAATCCTCCGTCCCCTCTCTCCTTTCATTTCCTTCTCTCATTCCTCCCTCTCTCGCCCTCTCCCCTCTCTCGCTCCCTCCCTGCCTCTGCCAACACGCCCTCCGTCCCTCCCTCCGTCTCCCCTCCCCACCCCCTGACTCCCCTCACCTAGGATGGCGTCCTTGTCTCGGTTCTCCAGCTCCGCGATGGGCACAAAGTGGCACTGCACGATGGGGACCTCCCGGCTGTCGTCGCAGGGCAGGATGGAGGAGTCGGCGTGGAGGGAAATCTCGTAGTCGTTCTTCAAGGGGTTGAACTGTTTGTTGGCCACCTTCAGCGTTGCCCGGGAGATGTAGTACACCTGCAGGGAGGAGGAGGGGAGAGGAGAGGAGGAGGGGGGGGGGAGAGGAGGAGGGGAGAGGAGGGGGGGTGGGAGAGAGAGGAGGAGGGGAGAGGAAAGGAGGACGGGGGGTGGGAGAGAGAGGAGGAGGGGAGAGGAAAGGAGGAGGGGGGGGTGGGAGAGAGAGGAGGAGGGGAGAGGAAAGGAGGAGGGGGGAGAGGAGGAGGGGAGAGGAAAGGAGGAGGGGAGGGGGTGGGAGAGAGAGGAGGGGGTGGGAGGGAGAGGAGGAGGGGAGAGGAAAAGCAGGATGGAGGAGTGGAGGAGGACAGGGGGAGGAGAGGAAGATGGAGGTAGAGGGAGGGAGACACAATGTCTTAAACCTTAATTGTCCATGCACCCCAAGACCATTAAGTTGATTGATGAAAGCATAGCGTACCATCATCTATTCTCACATTGAAGCGAGCCAAAAACATTTTAAAAACTATCGTTGGCTATATTTTATTGCATGAATTGGCATACAACCAAGATGACAGCCCTGAAAAGAGTGGAAAAGTAAACAGCACGTCTTAAATGTTAGCTTAATTAAGGTTATGTCATGGTTTCGTTGAAGTTGTATTTTGATGATATTATTATTTCGTTATGACGGGGTCAGGTTTGATAACACAGGGCTGGAGGTTTCTACTGAGGTTTTGGTCGGGCTAGGGAAAACCTGGGGCCCTGACAGCTGGAGGTGTCATATCAGCATCATCAAGTCGCTAATGCGGCAGAAAATAGAGGTGACAGAGAGCGAGACGGCTAAACAGGCCAATTTAAACTCAATCTGCACAGCACACGTCTTCATTTACCACTCCCTCATCCCTTCCTTCCTTCTCTCCCTCTCTCCCGTGCCCTCTTCCACCTTATCTTTTTCCCTCTCTCTCTCCCTCCCTCTCTCGCCTCCCCCCTCTCATTTTCTCTCCCCATATCTCTCTTTCTCTCACACACCCCCCCCTCTCTCTCATTAACCCCCTTTCCATATCTCTCTCTCCACATCTCGCTCCCTCCATCCTCCAGTCCACACGGTGAGGTGTGGGGGAGGCAGCTGAATGCACCGGCCTCCTCTCCAGGGTCTGGCCTTCTACTACCACGCCAGAGCCCCAGAGAGAGTCCCCAGGTCTGGCCTTCTGCTTCCACGCCAGAGCCCCAGAGAGAGTCCCTCCTGCGTTCATCCTCCCGGGGCACACACACACTCACCTTTCCTGCCTCGACCAGTGAGAAGAACTTGTCCACCTCCTTGTTGAAGGCTGTGATCCGGATCTCCCCCTGCCAATCACACACACACACACACACACACACACACACACACACACACAGAGAGAGTCCGTTAAGCACAGAAAAGCAAACTCACTAACCAGCCCAGAGGGACCGTCTCCCCACAAAACATTTAGTGTTTAAGTGAAATCAATAGAGAACGAATCAATGTAAGAGAGGCTCGGGACAACAGATGTGCCACAATCATGACGACCAATTCTGTTTCAGCAGAGGAGAAACGGTTTGGTACACACACACAGTCTTGTTGAACTATTCTTGTGAGGACCGCCAAGACTGAAACTGGTGCCCAAAAATATGTCGGGTCCACACAACTTCTGGACTTTGAGTCCACCACTAGGGTAATTAAACGCCCACACACACACACGCACGCACACGCACACAAACTCTGTCTCTCACACACAGGGTACTCACGCTCTCGTCAACGATCTCGAAGGAGAAGAGCTTGCCCTCTCCTCTGGAGTTGTTCCAGGTGCGGATGGAACTCTTGTTGGTGACCCGGGCTCTGATGGTCCACCTGGGGCCAGGGGGAGAGGAGGAGGGGCCAGGGGGATAGGAGGAGGGGCCAGGGGGAGAGGAGGAGGGGCCAGGGGGAGAGGAGGAGGGGCCATGGGAGGGGAGAGAGGAGGAGGGGCCACAGGAGGGGAGGAGGGGCCACGGGGTTGGGGAGTGAGGAGGAGGGGCCAGGGGTTTGGGGAGAGATGACGTGGGAGGTGATGGGAGAGAGGAGATGGGGGGGAAACAGCACCAATTAGAGACCTCCCTTCCCCAATCCCTGGCACATTCACACTGGAAGTGCCATCCGCTGGATCTTGTGTTTCTCCACCCTGGTTCTCGGGACCCACTGTCCTGCAAGTTCTAGATGTTTCCCTGCTCTGACAACACCTGCTTCCAATGAGGAGGGGATATCTACAAGCACTCGCCAACATCGCACACATCCTCCCCCTATACCCCCCCCCCACCCCGCCTCCACGCTGAACAAACAAAAAGAAGAATACTCCCAAGAAAAACAGGATGCGTCACGGCGTCGGTCCTTTAAACTTCCTCTCCCTCACACCCAAAAAAAGGGATGTCGCTTCGTTCACGGAACTTCTCAGGTACATTCGCCAACACCTGCCGGGCACTGCGACAACGCGCCATTTTTTTTGTTTCGTTTTTTTACCGTTATCGAATGACAAGGCGGTTCAATTGACGCGGGAGTGTTGTTTTACTGCGCTGGTAAATGAGAGCGAGGAGGGAGGGTGTGTGTGTGTGTGTGTGGGGGGGGGGGGATATTCATACCATAACTCAGCCAGCAATTAAATCCCTATCATGCGAGCTGCTGCTGGCCTTGCGTAAACCTCTCTCCCTGCTCAACGTGGATAAGGCGGCGGCAGCGAGTTTTACAGTGGCTAAAAGCCAATTACACCAGGCTGTGGACGCAATTACACGCGGGGGGGAGAAAAGAAGCCGAGGAAGAGAATGCGTGTCCCTTTCACACTGTGCAGACCCACACACACACGCACAGCAAATCCGCACGTTATGCAAAACTGTATACTAGCAAAGTGTGAGGGCTGGAGCTTACGCACACACGCGCACACACGCACACACACACACACAAAGAAACAAAATAAAAGGAAGGCCTCATGGGTAGGCTACTCGGATTCCGTTTCATCAGCAGTTCCGAGCAGCTTGAGTTATGGGTGCCACCGGTCCGCCCAGCAGTAGCGTTTTTATTGGACGGTTCTCCATTCCCCTGCCTCGTAGCTCTAAAACCCCCCCCCCCTAAAAAAAAAAAAACGAAGCTTCAAATTGACCGGACCGTAAAGACAATATTGAGTTTGGCTCCGTCTCCACCCTGCTGGAGCACCGTGGGCCATGACGAGGAGGAGAGAGGGAGGGAGAGAGAGAGAGAGAGAGGACACAAGCGGAAGCGCTGGAGGGGTTGGAGAGGGTGGTGAGAGCGAGGGTGGAGCTGTGCGGAACCAGGCGAGCACGACAACTAACAGCGGTGCTCGATGAAGACAAGAGACTAGACGAGAGACTGGCGAGAGACTAGACTAGACGAGAGACTAGACGGTTAATCAGAAATACATGGGGGGGTTCTCCCTGTCTATTAAAAGTACTTTTTTTCCCCTCTTTCTCTCGGTTGCCTCCTGTTTTTACACACAAATGGACACCGACAAAACACAGGCACTGACTTGGTCTGGTACGGGTTGAGGCTGGCGATGGGGACCATTTTGTCCGGTTTGGTTGGGGACGGTCCAGGGGACAAGGGACCCACAGACGCCGTCTTCTTCCCCCTGCCGTAGCCTCTGCCGTAGCCCCCCCTCGAAGAGGAGGCTGCTGGGAAACAGAGTGGGAAACAGAGTGGGAAACACACAGCAGGTTAACAACTGGACTACAACTCCCATGAGCCCCCGAGAGGATTCCCGACGCTGGGAAGATACGAAGGATTACAAAAAACGAGAGCGAGATGCCCCAAACGCTTACACTTCCCCGGGCCCGTAGTGGGAGAGAAAAGGTTTTTCAGCTGGCCATGCCTGACAACGGCCCCTGCGGCTCCCTCAGTTGGGCTAACGTGTAAATTATGTAGTCCACACCCTGCCCCAGTTTGGCACGGAGGATCATCCGTGCCAAACGGCAGAGGGAAATTGGCAGAGATATAAAAAGAAGGCGCCCAATTCCATGGAGTGTGTCCCCCCCCCCCTGGTTAAGGCTCTTGTTGCTGATCACAACAAACCCCTCAGCTCTTTCATACTGTCTGGTGGACGTGTCAGTGTGTATGCGTGTGTGTGTGTCATGAATGTTTTCCTGTGGGAAATCACCGATAGAGCAACTATTTTCAGACGGGGGATAATTAACATCAATATTCATACACACGTTACCGTGATGGCGGGAGGGAGAGCGAGGGAGAGAGAGGAAGAGAGAGAGAGAGAGAGAAAGGGAGAGAGGGGAGAAAGAGAGAGAAAGGAGCCAGGAGCGGACAGAGGAAGGGAGAGGGAACAGGGCAGAGACAGGAGAGACAGACATACAGGAGGAGATGGACTGAATCCACCGCGCCCGGTTCATAAGCCTCTTCACATGTGTTCAGTGTTCAGTGTCGAGGCACGACCACTGCAGCCATTATCTGGCACAGCAGGATCCAGGGCACAGGGATCTCCTGTACTGTTCTAGGTACTGGAGGGAGGGATGGAGGGAGGGGGATGCCTGGCAGACTGCTGCTTCATCGACCTGCCTGTGCCCATCCCCATTCAGGAGCCCCTCAAGTCTCCTCCTCCCCTGACAAAGGCCTTCACTACACAACGGTGCCGTTTCTTTCCAAAACCTTGAACCCCGAGGCCCACCCGCGCATTCCGAATCGCGTAACGCACAAGGAGAGCACACACTTCTCGGGGGTCGCCCCGGCAGATTCCAAAACAGCAGATTTCTACGGCTGAAACCTTGAACCTCGGGGAGAGAGAGCCAGCCCACACACAAGGTTTTTTTTTGTGTGTGAATTCGCAAAACACACGCACACATAAACACACACAACCACACAAGGGCAGTGAGAATACACCCACTCGTTAGCTAACCCCTGAGTGGGACTACACTCTATGTGGCGGTTCGAACACGCTAGCAGCCTGCAGTCAGCTGTATCTACAGTGAGATACGTTTACAAATAGCCTCTTGGACACTTGATATACTGTGCTAATGCACTGCCCATCTCCGGCCAGGCTTGGGCTATTAAATCAAGGGTAACCTTCAAGAGACAGTCACAATCATCCTCCAATCAAAAGTTTCCCATGCAGATGATAGCCCTAATCTGGGCCATCGTGTGCATGAAATGACTTGCAATAGGCTTCTTATAAATGGTCACATCTGCGGGTATCTGTGGCAATCTATTCGAATCTAGCTGGACATTTTAAATTGCATTAAAAAGGTGCATGGCAGAGTACAGATAAAGACATTAATTATTAGGACATAGACGCAACTAAGCTGAGCTGAACTTGTTATCATCGAGTGTCATCATGTTCATTATAGGGAAGGGTTGTGAATATCATAGACATTAAACCTGTCTTGCATACGTTTATTAAAACGGGTAGTTTTAATGTATTTTAATTCTATTAAAAGGCACATTTGCTCTCCTTGTGTGAAATGGGCATGCGTGCTTTTAGGAATATCAATGTGATTTGAAAATTCCGATTGAATTCCTGAAATGTAATTTGCCAGCGACCACCACATGGTGAACAGGCACTACAGTGCAGTTTGTGTGGAAATAGCGCCCCCTGTTGGTCAGTCTTGAGCATAGTATTTTTCACACTGACCAGACATCACTTTTCACAACGGCAACGAAAGGGATAACCATTGTTACTGGCATGTGTGCTTTCATGAATATCAATGGTATTTAAAAATTCCAATTGAATTCCTGAAATGTTATTTGCCGGCGACCACAAGAATTGTGTTAGTACCACCATGAAACAAGCAAGAAAATTGTGTATTCTATAGTGTATGTGTTTACATTGAAATTTTGAAATTGATTTGACCCCCACGAATGACTTAAGTAGTGTTGAAAATAACCTAGACCCATGTCAGAATGTCAAAAACACAAGAATTTACATTTTTGGACGGGTCAAGTTCAGTTTGGGACAGTTCATATTGCACTTCGGGACGGCACTAGGACATTGAGGAACACAAGTGAGTTGCGAGCCCTGTCTCCAAGTTACATTAAGCGAATACCCCGACCCTGCAGTACTGAATCCTCACCAGTATGGGGGCTGTGTGGAGGTGCTGGAGGAGGAGGGGCAGGAGCCCGAGCAGGAGGAGGGGCAGGAGCCCGAGCAGGAGGAGGGGCAGGAGCCCGAGCAGGAGGAGGGGCAGGAGCCCGAGCAGGAGGAGGGGGGGTCTGGTCAGCCTTCTGGGGAGAGCTGGTCTGCCCTGTGGGGGGGTGGGATGAATCACCATGGTAAAAATACCCCCACACCGCACGGCTGAATGTGAGCATGCAATTTCAGCCTGCAGTCTCCAGACGGGTCACTTCCTGTATTTCTTGATGGCCGTGAAAGTGGACCTGATCTTACCGCCCAGGTAGGGAGTGGGCACTCCTATCTTCCCCCCGATGTCCTTCGCTGATTTCACCACGTCCATTTCCAGGATTATCACCACTTGTCTGGAACGCAATCACACACAGACACAGCACAGTTTGAATGGATGGACACATGGATGAACATACAGACAGATAGACAGACACAGTATAGTATGGATGGATGGACTGATGACCAGACAGTCAGACAGTCAGTCAGACAGACAGACGCCTACCTCCCATCTTTGATTGTATTCGTGGCCATCTTCTTCACATTGCACACACAGTGGATCTCCACATGACCCTCGTCAACCAAACGGTTCAACTGGGAGGCCAGCATGAAGGCTACACACACACACAAACACACGCACACACAGGAAGGAAAGAGACCAACACGTTAGGCTCAAACACCGTGTGTCAACATCCTGCTGACGGCTGGGATGAGGGGGGGTGAGGGGGGGCGGGGACTCACAGGAGAAGGAGTGTCGGCCGTCACTCATCATGAGGCGATAGCGGGTAGGGGGCCCATCGATCCGACGCAGGTTCTGAGAAGCAGGACAAGGAGGAACATGGATGGGGTGTAACTGAGTCATGACAAGGCCCTTTTGACACTGGGGGTATTCCAGAAAGCAGGTTATGTAACATAACCCGGGTCAGTTAACCCACCAGCTGATTCACAATGTTGCAGTGACCTGCTGTTTTTATTTCAGAAGGATTTAGTCAAAAATAGATTCGGAGACGGAATATCTTTCAAAGTCAAGGTGGCTTGATGGTTTATTGAGCAATGCAGCACATGGTAGCATATGACACAGAAAGCAGTCTTTCACACAAGACACTTCCTATTATATAGCTTGATATGAGGACAATCTCCCGCCCTGCATGCTATGACTTCACAATGTTCTAGATCAGTGGTGAATGAATGGGTCGTTATCTGTCTCTGCAGAAGCCTGTTAACGACCATCATTTGAATCAGGTGTGTTGAAGCAGGGACACATTTCAAACATGCAGGACAGGGGGTCCCGAGGACCAGGGTTGGGAACCACTGTTCTATATATATTGTTTCCCACGTTTGGCCAAGGCCAACCGGTCTTCGATAAAGCCAACATGCATGTGCACTCACTATCTCTGATGTCCGCTCAATACCTCTCTCCATGTTCCCTTTTCACCCCAACCCCAAGTTCACCCCCTTCTGCTCAGCCAATCAGCAATCCCCTCAATGAGACCGACATGTGTGTTCCTGCTTACTCCTCTGGCTGGGTCAGCTTGACCTGTCACTCTTAGTCCTTACTTCTTCCCATGAGTGAACATAGATCCCAAAATCAAAAGTAACCCAACAACAGGGCTTCAATTAAGAGCGTTCCCAGCGGTTACCCATGGCAACTTCTCTTCTCACTTCTTAGGGTGCCACGTGTTATGATTCTTGGAACCATAACAATCCCTGTTTGGGATACAAGCAGACACAACAGTCTCCCATAATGCTGACAAGACAGCAATGTAGAGTAAAGATAAAACACTTACCACGACCTGTAGTAAAGCATTGGCAATACAGGTGCCTTCGTTTATAGCCTTCAAGAAAACAAATATACATACATTTGTATATATATAGTACAGCAATGTTGACATGCTAACCACACATAACCAACGACATCATATTTATAAATTTGTATTTTGTGTTGGTAGATTCTGTAGGTGGATATTATTATTTTACCAAGAATGTTAGTGTAGCACAAATTCTCCCTTCAAGTAATTGCTTGCTAGTTGCTACATTTGTAGACAACGTCGGCACCGCAGCTAAACTGGCTAGCTGTCTTAGAACAGTGAGTTTATCTATGAAACCACAACAACCTAACAAATAACCTACAAATAGTTACTCAGTGCGCTCAGACAGCATTTTTACTCATATTAGCCAACTTGTTATTACTTACCTCTATCGTTCCTTCACTAAGCCTGACGTCCATGCTTGTCTTTTAGAAGATATGTTGGGACTTGTTATGCTTTTTTCTCAAAACACGCGAGATTCAATTACGTTTCTGCTTCGTGGTCTCATTTCCTGTAGAAACTACGGGTGTATTTTGAGCCTCAACAGATGAATTTACATTGTGATTTCAGTGTCACTTGAGCCAAGATGTCTACTATATGTTTGCAGTATCCGAGAACGCAGCTTCCTGAACTGCGCGTACCCTGTTCCCGGCTGCGCCAACATCTTTGGGCTGCAGACAGTACACTTGAGTTAGAGCAGCTAGCTGGATAACAATCTGTATCACAAAATGGATATTCCATGTATAAAATGGCAAAAGCATGTTGAAGAGAAGTGGACACAACTCGACCCTAATCAAACTGAATGGTTTTCAAGTCTGTCGGAGATAGATCAAGTTTTTGAGCTTGCCCTGTCACAAATAAAGTGAGTACCTAACTAGCATGTTCTAGCTAGCCAGAATGAATAGAGCAGATCAATAGTTTGGTTGCTCTCATTAAAATGATCTATAGGCTTTTGTTGTCAGGCCAGCATGCTTGCAAAACAAGGGCATGCAAGGGCCAGCATCTTATCACCTGCCAATCACTGCAACAAACTGTTTAATGTGTCTGAAAATCTCAGTGTTCTCAAGACTCAATATTTTCCAGTCAGGAGGACTTAAACTTTCTGTCAGGCGTGTCGAGGGACTACCCTGTCCAGAAGGACCCAGAGCGTGCAGCTAAGTGCAGGGAGAATGGCAATGCCAGTTTCAAGACCAGAGACTACAATGCTGCTGCCCTGCACTATTCTCAGGTAAGGGATGGGGGAACAGGAGGGGGAGAATTGAACCTGCAACCTCGTGACAATCTGCAGTCAACGACTCAACCCCTGAGCTAAACCTATCCCCTATACTCCGATCTGGACCATATGTGCACACCTTCGTTTCAAGCCCAGCATTCACACACCTGATGTTGACGGTGTTCTTACTCGTCTCCTTCTCGGTGCTGTACCCCAGGGTGTGTGTTTGGCCTCGCAGCGCTCCGAGCAGCTTTCTCTCTGCTTCGCCAACCGCTCTGCTGCCCTGCTCTACCTCCAGCACCACCAGGTAAGCTGGTGTGTGTGAGTGTGTGTGTGTGTGTGTGTTTGTGTGTAGTTCCTGTTCCATTTTCTTGTTTCCCCCTGTCGTAAAGGACTGCCTTGAGGACATCGACAGGGCGCTGGAGCATGGCTACCCCGCTCACCTGCGTCACAAGCTACACGAGCGACGCACGCTGTGCCTCAACCACCTCCAGCACAAAGCAGACCCGGGAACCCCGGACGAGGAGGGGGCAGGTGGTACAGAGGAGAAGCAAACTCACCTGCCCCAGTGTCCACCTGGGACTGGGCCCGTGTCCTCTCTCTCCCCCGGCTTCTCTGTGCGTTTTAGCCCGGGGAAAGGGCGACACCTGGTGGCCACTGAGGGAAAGGCGGCCGGAGATGTGATTCTGGAGGACCGGGCCTACGGCTGTGTGCTCATCCCTGGGATGGAGAGACTGAAGGGGGCAGAGGGAGGGCGGGAGAGAAGGGGCGTGTTTGGGACGGAGGACAGGCACTGCCACCGGTGTCTGTGTGAGGTTGTGAGCCCTGTGCCCTGTGAGGGGTGCAGCTACGCCCGCTACTGTTCCTATCGGTGCAGGAGAGCAGCCTGGGAGGAGCATCATCGCTGGGAGTGTCCAATAGGAGCAGAGCTCAGGGCTTTGGGCGTGATGTCACAGCTGGCTCTAAGGTTGGCCCTGAAGGCGGGACTTAAGGACGTACAGGCGGCTAGGGAGCCAATAAGAGGCCAGGATAACGGCTCTAAACCAATCTCAGGAAGGGATAACCCTGTGTCCAGTACCAGCACGTCAACTGACAGAGATGCGGGAGGTGATCCGTTTACCTGTTACCATGGGGATTCCTACCAGAGTGTCTACCACCTTCTTCCACACCTGAGTAGCCACACCCCCAGCTTGCGCTATCTATACGCAGTCACCATAGCAACCCTGTTCCAAAAGCTCAGCAAGGCGGGTCCTCCACCTGCTTCCTGGAACTCCTCAGAGAGCAGGAAGTGTACCAGCCAATCACAGGGTGAAGAGGACAAGAAAAAGCCAATGGGTTGGGCTCCGGAGCTGAGCCTTCTGGGAAGTGTAGTTCTGCGGCATATGTTCCAGCTGAGGTGTAATGCGCAAGCAGTGAGCGCGCTCATAAACACGGGTGAGTCCGAGCCGTTTGTTGATTTGACCCACTATCAGTATGCTTCCATTCGCTTCATTCAAACCCCATTGGGAGCCACAAGGTCAAAGATTACGACCCCCTCAGAATGACCCTTACCCTCTGACCCTCGGGCCTCTCTCTGACAGGTGACTCAGCGGTGCAGTCCACCGAGGAAGTCCGCATCGCCACGGCCATGTTCCCCACGCTGAGCGTCCTGAACCACTCCTGCAGCCCCAACACCAGCCTGGCCTTCGCCACTGGAGCCAGGACCGGCCCGCCTTCTCCAGAACCAGAGTCCGCCGCCACGGCTGGCTGTGGAGTCACCGTCACCGTCAGAGCCTCCAGAGACGTCTCCCGGGGACAGGAGATCCTGCACTGCTATGGTCAGAAGAGGTCTGGCTGGTTGACTGGCTGTTTTACTGGCTGTTTGAATTACTGTCCGACTGGCTGTTTTACTGTCTGTTTGAATTACTGTCTGACTGGCTGTGTTACTGTCTGTTTGAATTACTGTCCGACTGGCCGTGTTACTGTCTGTTTGAATTACTGTCTGACTGGCTGTTTTACTGTCTGTTTGAATTATTGTCTGACTGGCTGTTTTACTGGCTGTTTGAATTACTGTCCGACTGGCTGTTTTACTGTCTGTTTGAATTACTGTCTGACTGGCTGTGTTACTGTCTGTTTGAATTACTGTCCGACTGGCCGTGTTACTGTCTGTTTGAATTACTGTCTGACTGGCTGTTTTACTGTCTGTTTGAATTATTGTCTGACTGGCTGTTTTACTGGCTGTTTGAATTACTGTCTGACTGGCTGTTTTACTGTCTGTTTGAATTACTGTCTGACTGGCTGTGTTACTGTCTGTTTGAATTACTGTCCGACTGGCCGTGTTACTGTCTGTTTGAATTACTGTCTGACTGGCTGTTTTACTGTCTGTTTGAATTATTGTCTGACTGGCTGTTTTACTGGCTGTTTGAATTACTGTCTGACTGGCTGTTTTACTGTCTGTTTGAATTACTGTCTGACTGGCTGTGTTACTGTCTGTTTGAATTACTGTCTGACTGGCTGTGTTACTGGCTGTTTTAATTACTGTCTGACTGGCTGTGTTACTGTCTGTTTGAATTACTGTCTGACTGGCTGTGTTACTGTCTGTTTGAATTATTGTCTGACTGGCTGTTTTACTGGCTGTTTGAATTATTGTCTGACTGGCTGTTTTACTGTCTGTTTGAATTATTGTCTGACTGGCTGTTTTACTGTCTGTTTGAATTATTGTCTGACTGGCTGTGTTACTGGCTGTTTGAATTACTGTCTGACTGGCTGTTTTACTGTCTGTTTGATTATCTGTGCCTTTTCCTGCAAGCCTCTTTTGTATCCGTTTTTACTTGTCAGTAGGTGGCAGCATGTACTCCCTGTTGTAGTCTTCCTGTTGTAGTCTTCCTGTTGTAGTCTTCCTGTTGTAGTCTTCCTGTTGTAGTTTTCCTGTTGTAGTCTTCCTGTTGTAGTCTTCCTGTTGTAGTCTTCCTGTTGTAGTCCTGTTGACCTCCTCCTCTCCCTCGTCCCTCGCAGGGCCTCACAGCAGCAGGATGAAGGTGTCGGAGCGCCGGCGCCTCCTGCAGGAGCAGTACTACTTCCTGTGCGCCTGTGAGGCCTGCAGCCTGGAGGAGGATTCAGAGGTCAGGGGTGAAAGGTCGGGGTCAGACACGGGGTTAAAGTGTGGGAAGTGCCAGGAGACTCTAAAGGTGAGTGATCACGTTGACGATCATCCCTGAAGTAGTGGATACACTTGTTCTTTCGCAAGAAAATGACTCAGGCGTGTGTGTGTGTTTCAGCCTCTCACTAAGGACGGCGGAGCGTGGTGTGTGTGTCTTTGCGGTCAGCGTGTGTCTGGGGTGGAGCTGGACTTCGTGCTGAAGGAGGTCAAGGCTCGGCTGGAGAAGGCTGTGGAACTCATGGAGGAAGACAGGCCAGGTGTGTGCGTGGGTGTGTTTGTTGTTTGGGTGCAGTGGTTTGCATTTACATTTACATTTAGTCATCGCTCTTATCCAGAGCGACTTACAGTAAGTATAGGGACATTCTCCCCGAGGCAAATAGGGTGAAGTGCCTTGCCCAAGGACACAACGTCATTTTCACGGAGGGGAATCAAACCGGCAACCTTCTGATTAATAGCCCGACTCCCTAACCGCTCAGCCATCTGACCCTGTTTGCAGTGGTTTTAATTAATGTAACCAGGGGTTGGTATACCAGTTGATCTTCCAACATGTGTGTTCTATCTTACCTTCCATCCACCTCCCGTCTCTCCCCCCTCCTCTCTCCCTCCCCCTCCTCTCTCCCCCTCTCTCTCTCCCTCCCCCTGTCTCAGATGAGGCCCTGGGGGTTTTACAGAGGGCGGGGCCTCGGTCTGGTCTGTTCCTGGGAGAGACTCACCCACTACAGGGGCAGCTGGCGGACGCTAAGGCCCGAGCGTACGCCACAATGGGTGAGAACTGAGTGTGTGTGCGCTTGTGTGTGTGTTTATGTATGTGCCTGGGTGGGTGTGTGCAGTGACTGTGTTGTGTGTGTGTGTAGTGACTGTGTTGTGTGTGTGTGTGTGTGTGTGTAGTGACTGCTCTGTGCTTGTACGTGTGTGTGTGTGTCTAGTAGTGACTTTGTTCTGTGTGTGTGTGTGTAGGCGACTGGCGACGGGCTGCCTCCCAGCTTGAGAGGAGCGTGGTAGCGGTGGGTTCCCAGTATGGAGAGGACAGCATCGAAGTGGGACGTCAGCTCTTCAAACTGGCCCAGCTGCACTTCAACGGGTGTGTGCTCACCTCTCATTCCCTTGAGGAAAAGATCCCTCGGTTCTTATTCATATCCAACTGAGGCTGTAAAGTAGAGATAATAGTCGTTTTGGTGTATTTGTTTTTTACTTGTTTGGGTGATTTAGTGTGTTTCTACATTTACATTTAGTCATTTTAGCAGACGCTCTTATCCAGAGTGACTTACAGTAAGTACAGGAACATTCCCCCCCTAGGCAAGTAGGGTGAAGTGCCTTGCCCAACGACACAACGTCTTTTGGCACAGCCTGAGAATCGATCCGGCAACCTTCTGATTACTAGCCCGATTCCCTAACCGCTCAGACACCTGACTCCCCAGGTTTCTGTGCCGATGACGACTCAAACTGTCTTTCTTGTGCCTCTGTCCTTCCTGGGGGTCACCTGACCAGAGGGTGTCCTGCCCCCGCTCTCTCCATCATCCCCAGAGCCAGGCGCCTCCTCTCCCTCCACTCTGGAGAACACTGCCCCGAACTGCAGGAGCTCCAGGCCATGGAGGACTGCCTTTGTGACGTGTTCTGACACACACACACTTGCACTCGCTTCCTTCAGGAACTCAAATTCAAATGTTATTTTGTCATTGTTTGTTTTTGTATGCGTTTTTATACATACATATTGTTCAATAAACCGATACTTTTTGACCCCGTCAACCATCCTGTTAGTTCTTTGCTAAGCACCCTCTTGCCTTACCCAGTCATACCAGCTAACTTGCTTCAGAGACACTGAAAATGAATGGGGTTCAACGGTGGAAAATACAATGTTTGGAACTATAGGTCGCGTGAGACACGCTTTACTTCCGCATTCCTTGATAACAATGGGAGTCTATGGAAGTGTCGCAACTCTCTTTTTCTATGGCTCTGGTAACACCCCCCTGGACAGAGGAAGAATAAATACGGAAGTTGTATAAAAGGTCTATTTCCTGAAATTCTATCCGATGGTGTCCCTGGAACCGGGACTACGTTATTCCTCTATTTTCCGCGTTCATATTTCAGACATACCACCTGCTGAGGATTGTACTAGGATTTAAATCGATTCAAAAATATCGGTGAGTTTTTGAACCATAATTGTTTTAGCTATATAACTTTACTCTTTGATGGTAACTGATCTTTAAGGAGGTATCTTTGTTGAGTTTACCATGATTCCATTTTCTCAGGTCAGGACAGATTATGAAGCATACCGTTAATATCTGACCTGTCACAGCCTGTCTTTGGTGACTCATATCAGTTTGTGTAAAAAAAAAAAAAACAGCATATTGTGCCTATTTTAAAGAATTGAAATACTGTAACTTATCTTAGTAACACTGTACGATAGATAATTATTGACTTGATGCAGTAAAGTCTGTTAAAGTTACCAAGGCAATATGTTAATAAGTAGTTTGTATATGTCAGCCACACCCTACCAGGATAGAACAGCCGTATACAGTGCCAGACTGAATATAATAGGTCATCTAAAACCTTTTTTTGACAAACATAGTGTGACTAGCACTGAACATATTTGTGTGTTTTATTTCAGAGAAATGTTAAGTGAAAAATCTTATCTGTATACATTGCAAACTAAGAGAAATATTATATCTTTCTATTTGTTTTCCCTTAGATTTGGATGTCAAAAAACAATAACACAGGCAGGTGGGTTTGGACAATGCTTTTATGCAAAATGTTCTGACTTTGTTGCTCTGATGTGCACGGAGAAGGCCTACTTGTCAATAAAGTTTAAGAAGACAAGGAAGTATGGCTGCAACGGATACTCCAACCCTGCCCACAGAAGGAGGGGGTGAAATACCTCTGAAGAGTGAATTCAGAGAATCTCTTTCGTTTTTAGACATATTATGTGCAAATCAGTTTGAAGGTGAGCAAATTGAATCTGCGGAAGCTTTGAAGGCAGAATCCGATTTTTACAAGGGGGCTCCACCAACTTGGATGAACTTTTATCTGGGTGATATTAACGAATCTTCAACGGCTGAAGAACAGGCGACACATCACATCAAGAGAGAGGGTTATAAAAGGTTGATAAAACAAATCAAATTTCAGCTACAAGCAGATTTGAGTGTCACTGCCACAAAGCTTTTGCACCAACCAGGTACTGGTGGGACGACTCTGGCAATGCAAGTACTGTGGGATCTAAGAAAAAAGCTTAGGTGTGCCGTCCTTATAGACCCTTCCTGTGACAAATTGGTCACTGGCAAACCAGTACAAAAAGATCCTCTCTTAGATACTAGAACTATTGCCAAACAAGTCATTCAACTTTTCAAAGAGGGTGGACTTAACCACCAGACTACTGTACTGCTTCTCCAAGACAATGAACACACGAGATACTCTTTACAAGAGAGCATCATCAAAGAAATAGCAGAACAGGAGATAAATGCCAACATCCCCGTTGTCATCATTTTAAAATGCAAACGCATGATCTTTATTTCGGATGACCATGATGATGTCTCCTTATGCTCAGAACTCACTACCAAAGAAGAAGGCTACTTTGCTGCCAAAGAAAAACACATTCAAAGCCACCACAGAGAACAGCCAGGACGTTTTCATAGCTTTGATATAATCCGACACAATTTTGATAGAGGGCATGTGGAAAGTATAATGTGTTCAAATGATGGGAAAGAAATGATTGGATACCTTAAAAGAAACAAATCATCTCACAGGACTAAACTCTTTGCATTTATTGCCCTGATATGTTCATATGTCCCTGGCTCCTATCTTTTACAGTCAGTTTGTGAATCTTTCCACAATAATTTTTGTGCTGATGATCGAGGCCTATCATTTGAAGAGATTATTCAGCCTTTCAGACAGTTTATTGTTACATTCTCTAAACAAGGTGGCAAATACAAGTGTGTCCGCATTGCACACCCAGTTCTTGCACATCAGTTTGTTGAGTTATTGGCTGATATTGGTGTTAAAAGAAGCACAGCCACACTGAAGTTTTTGCAGTATCTATGCAGAAAACAAATCCAACCATCACTTTTGCAGTTCTTCAAGGACCTGCTCACCAAGAGAGAGAGAACCGCTGATGGCAAAGAAAGGTTTTCCAGGCTAATTATAGATATTGAAAACAACGAGGACATCAGCACTTGTATAGTTGTGTTGAAAAATGCTTCTGAGACATTCAAATATGACCCATTCTACCCCCAATCACTTGCTAGATTCTACTACAGCAGGACAACTGACTTTGGTAAGGCTGAGGAATGGGCTCTAAAAGCTAAAGAGAGAGTGCCCACCAATTCATTCATTGCTGATACATTAGGACAAGTCCACAAGAACCACCTGAACAAAGCTATAAAAAGACTAAAGGAGAAAGACATTTTGACCATTGCAGAGAAAGCCATCAATGCATTTAAACAAGAAGAGGACTTAGCAGAAAAGGAAGTGAACAACATGTTGGATGAAAACATCACAAAAGTGTTCAACAATAGAGGGCTTTTTGGCTATCTACAAGTTGCAAAAATTGTCCACGATTCACTCACAAACCTTCACCCAAAATGGAAAGATATTCTAACACATGCCATTTCATCCCAACAGCTCACAGAACTGTTAAAGAACATAAACCTACCGAAGTACAAATCTGTCATCACTGATCTCAAAGATGGGGTTCATACAAAATGTGAATTTTTTGATAGTTACCTCACTTACTCAGACCCAATGAACTCAGAAAATGAGCCACCATACTTAAGGCCAGAAATTATGGATTGCTACAGCAAGTACACCAGTTTGTCGAGTAAGGAAGATGCTGGACCACTACAGAAGCTGAAAGAAAAAAGGGCATCCACCTTTCCTGGATTGTTCTCCATCCTCAATCAAAATGGCAAACAATCAAGCTTGAATGAAATCACTGAGTTGTGGAAAAAATTGTTTCAAGGAATGCCTGAAGATGAAGATGTTGCCTGTAATTACATCCTGGCCAACATCATCCTAAGCAATGAAGCTGAGGGAGTACCCCTAACAGATTTAAAAACCATCCTTCAGAGATTCATGGATGAAGATATGGCAAAACACCATACCCCTGAGTTTTACCTGCTTGTTTTGCTATTATTTTGGCCTGAAAATGTGCAAGGACAGAATAACATCAACCTTAACAAGTATGTCGGACCAATGAGGCAAGCTTTTGAGAAAAAATACAAGATCTACTTACAATCTAGGGAACTTGTTCCCTTGTTCTACCTTGGTAGAGGTGCTGGATTGAATAAATTAGTTCACAAATCAAAGCTCGACCACATACGTGAACAGCTGAAAACAAGTCAGACTGGCAGACGAAGTGATGGGGATATGCTGAAACAAACATCTATTCAGGATATCCTACTTCGTGTCCAAGGAGTTTCCAGAGACCATAAAACATTTGTATGTGTGGCAGGCCAAGAAATTGAGGTTTGTCCCCACAAACAAGCCAGTGTGCCAAGGCCTGGTGTCATTTCATTTTTTCTGGGCTTCAACATTAGTGGCCTGATGGCTTTTAATATAAGGTACAGCACAGAACATCAGTCAAAACCAGTTCAACCGGCCACTTCAAGCAAAAACGACATGGGTAAGTTTTGACTAACTCAATACTGAGTCACACACTGTGTTGGGATTATGTAAAGGAAATGTAAATATACTCATAGTGTTTTCTGTACTGTTGCTTACTTCATATATTATATAATTAAAGCCATAGAGAAAACCAATAGTGGGTGCAGCAATTCCACGACCTGTTCACAGGCTATAAAAAGCCAATGTGAGTACCTGTACAAATGACCTGACCTTAAAAAGGTCAGTGTAAAACAAATCTTAAAATTGCTGTTTTCCTACTGTGATTATCCAGTGTCAGATATTTCCAGAATATGTGACACCTGTGATCTTGTAAAGGTGAGTTACTGTATAAAATCTTAAATAAAAAAAACTAGGTCTGTGTTGGTAAATACTACTATTTTTGCTGATATTTTGAACTCAGATGCCTAATCTTGATGTATCATTGCAATTTTGTATTGCTTTTCTATAGGACTCCAACCATTGGACTAAAGTTAACCCTATAGTGATTACAGAGGCAGGAGTGAGATTACACTGGTAATTTTATTTACTGCTAGATTTTAATAGTTAACTTGACAGTAATATTATAAACCCAGAGAAAAGTTTGATCCACAGTACCCTGTATTGCATCTTATCATTACATTTTCTATTGAAACATACTGTTTTCTCTTAATTATTGTTAGTCACTGGAACCAAAGAGGGCAATATGAGTGCACAGCCTCTGGTCTTCGCTGGGTGTGCAAGAGTGATGTCACACTTCAATACCACTACTGCAACTGGACAACCTACAGTCCTTTTTTGGAAACATTGCAATACATACAAGGTGGCCCATTAATGGACATTACTATTAAATCAGGTCAACTGGAAGAAATCCATCTGCCACATTTTGCCTGTTTAAGTAAGGGAAGGCATGTAAATCAGATAAATAAACAATATGATACAAACTCACAGCAACATTGTTAAAAATATATATGTTTCTCCAATCTTATTTTTTAAGGTAGTAACCCTTCCCTTAAGAGCGAAATGAGAATTCTGCATGTGGAGGAAAGTGGAACATCTATTGAGAAAGTGGATGAAGCTACCTGTTGCCATGCCAAGCTTCTTCAACCCTCCTTCTCTCCAAAAGGTGTTCTCTTGAGATTTGGGAAATATAAAGTGCACTGTGAACTTATGATCTATCTCTCGGGACACATTCTACGTATATATCTGTTTCCCAGTGATCCGTCTCTTGTTGAGGTGAGAGCTGGGTAAAATAATGTTGACTTCATATAAACAGCACTTTTGCTCTATAATAACAGTAAGATGCACATTTTAATTAATAACAGAAAGGCCTTGTACCAGTGTCAGGAACCACGCAACCCGCCATATGCAGATATGGATTGTTGAGACATTCAGGCCATTAATGCAGTAATAGTAGCTATGTTATGCATGCAGAATTGATAAATTTAAGTGTGTAAGCCTTAATGCTAACGGATTAACTTGACCAACTTTCTTCTTGAAAAGTCGTGTCCAACTATTTCTGTGAACCCTTGCTGATTTTGCAGGCTGTAGAGAAGCAAGAGGAAAAAGAAAAAAAAAGTAAAAGGATCCTTGTTCCAAGACCAGAAAAATCCCTGAAGATAAAAAGTTGGTTCAGCTTGGAAAACACATGCAAAGCTCATGTTACTCCAGAGGTAGAAATTCTATTATTTTATGATATTGCATTATTATTATTATTATTATATGTTCATTATTGTATTATTATATGATAAGTAATGTGGCAGGTCACTAAGCTTGTATCTCTATAGCAAGTTTATATTGTACTTCAACACGGTCATCATGCCTAAAATTCTTATCTTTGGATACTAGATGTACAATGGAACAACATCTAATAGACCTTATTTAGATTCGTTTTTAGACATCAGAGCCTTCTCGGTTCCAAAATGTCATCATGTCTTGTCAACAATATGAGATTACAATTTGACAACACTACTTTGTTGAAAGTTACAAGTTAAAATGTATTGCTTCAGAAGGGGTTTTAATCGCCATGAAAGTTTGCACACACAAGGAATTTACTATGGCAGGAAGGTGCATCCATAGGAACACAGCTTAATAAGTGGTGTAAGTTTAAACAAGTCTAAGTATACTAAAGGTACAAAGTCTAACAATGTTTAACTAACTAATACTAAGGGGAAATGTATGTAAAATAAAATATAAGTATAAAATAGCTATAATATGAATATAAAAATACAAAAATACAAATTTGGAACATAGTGCGCAAATATGGTAAAGTGTCATTGTGCATATAAAGTGTTTAAAGTCTGTGTCTTGAACATTCTCCATCACTTTCTTTCACCAGAGAATAAAGTTGAGATCATCCAACACCACACCAAGCTTTTTTATGATTCGTCTGGAGAATTTAAACACTGACATTGTTCTCGAGTTGAAGCATGAAATGGAAGTTGTATGGAAAGCAAGCATTCATAAAGGTCAGAAACAAACAGATGCTGATCTAACAAACCATTTCTATTCAGTTAATTCTATCTTGTTTTCACCTGCACAGGCTTCATTTGCCCCAAAAAAGTGTAAATTGTGGATCTGAGTTTATTTCTTTCTCTATAGTAATGTATTGAACCACAACACTTTTATAGTACCGTATTTTACGGAAAATAAGCCGCGGCTTGTACTCCAATTTTACAATTTTCTTGTGCTTGTGTGGCTTATATTTCGAAGCGAATTGTTCAACGATGGCGTTGTGAATTTATAAAGTGCGGCTTATATCCCGGTGCGGCGTGCACTCAGACTTACAAACATAAATTGTACATTCTGAAGGGGTGCGGCTTATTTACCGTAAAATACGGTAATGCAGCTATTTCCATCTAAAGTTTCCTTTTTGAACTACTGTCTCAGTCAATAGGACAAATGACGAATACCGAATATAAAATGTGTGTATGTGCCTTAGGTTTTCTTAGTCATTGAATCAAGCAATGAATAGTATCAAGATACAAAACAAGGTAACACATACAAGACGAACATTTTGACTGTTTAGTATTTGATTGTTTAATAAGACTGCAAAAAGTGACAGTCTCTCAGTGTTCAGTCGTTGTTAATTGATCATTTTAAGGGTTGTCTTTGGTTACTCTCTGTATATCAAAATCCTCCAATTAACTTAATTTAATTGTTTTCAGATCACCTCTTTATGCAAGGAGAGAGTGATGTCTCGTATAATTGTAAGTCAATATACAAATACCTTTTCCATTTAAATGTTTACCATTATGACATACTTATCTTGTGAATTATATATTATACCTGTGTTTTATAAACAAAAACTAACATATTGTGGTATTCGCAGACCAGGGGCCAACAATTCCTCCAGTAGGGTTCGTAGAGAAGCACTTTGCTACTCTCATACAATATACCAAAAATGTATTACCGATGGCTGATATTTTGTTTTCACAAAAAATAATCAGCAACGAACAGTACTCCAACATCAAGGCCATAAAAGTTGATCAACAACGAACAAGGGAACTGCTGGATGCCGTCGGATTCAAGGGAGAAAAAGTGGAAAGGGAGTTTCTCAAAGTGCTTCAGACACACAATCCTAACCTTATTGAGTCACTGATGATGGATTCGTAAGTAGGATGTTTGTTTTGTATATATAACTGGAGGGTATTTCAGATAGCAGGTTATGCAAAATACCCGGGTAAGTTGACACCCAGCGTTGTAGCAACATTGCCAGTATGTTGCTGCAACATTGCCAGTATGTTGCTGCAACATTGCCAGTATGTTGCTGCAACATTGCCAGTATGTTGCTGCAACATTGCCAGTATGTTGCTGCAACATTGCCAGTATGTTGCTGCAACATTGCCAGTATGTTGCTGCAACATTGCCAGTATGTTGCTGCAACATTGTGTGTCGGGTGGAGAGACAAAGATACGTGTTTCTTAATTCAATAGCTTTAAATGGGTTTAGATGTCTTGAATAGAGGGATCTTGTTTGAAAAAAGCAGTAAATGGTCAACTGTAGCCAAACAAGGAAGAAAGTACTTTTTTAGCATTTGTTTGCATAAATGAATCAAAATCTGGTCTTGTTGTTTACAAGTATGATAATTGGGCACCCAGGCTCCTTTTAAAAGCACTGTACTTCATGATAAATCTTGTAACTGTACATTTTTGTGAATGTTGTATTTTGTACATATCTTCTTGTTGCACTGTCTTGAAACACAGACTGTACCTCTGTGTGTTTACAATGTTTTACTTGACAAGATGATGTTGTTGTATCACTGTCTTATCAGATGAGTTATGGAATATTGTAGTTGAGATTATGTTATTGTTTCACTGATATTAAGATATTTTTTAATACTGTGACTACATGTGTAGTCCTTGATCATTGGTTGTACGTATGTGCACAATCAGTACATCACTCAGGCAAATGTAAATAGAGATATTTTTATCAAACAGCCTGCACAGCAATATGTATTTTTTTAAGAGATACAACATTTATGAATCTAATTACGTTTGGCAGCGGAAATACGTCTTTATAAACCTGGATTGAGGATTTTGAAACAGACCTTTATCGTCACATTATTAAGACAAAATCAATGTTCTGTTGTCAGTTTGGTTAACCTTGGCATACTATGGACCAAACAATCTATTTATTTTTTAAGGAAAACCTTAAAGATGCTTCGTGTGGAGAGTAAAAACCGTTGACACCGTTATATTTTGCTGTTCTCTCTACTTGCACTAATTGTACATCACCATAAATAAAAAGGAATGTTAAATCAATAAAATATATGGATACATTGTGTGTCCAGGTCTAAACAGATTAAATTAGCCTATGTTCAAGATCTTCCAATGTGTTTCTTACCTTTCTATCACTGATTACATACAGTTGTCCCATGGTAAAATCAGTAACATGAACTCATAGAAACGACAAGAGATTCTTAAACATATACCCCATTCAAAGACTGGAAGAGCTTTTCAGTGCAACAAACCATATTCTAGTAAGAGATCTACTGAAGCACCTGATGCTGCTTCAGTAACATTGCACTACTGTACCTCACTGTACCTCGCCACCAGCCTCCTGTTTGGTCATTGAGGTAGTCACTGATCTGCAAATTTGCACTATTGCACTGTACTCCACTTAGGTTAGATAGGTTATAGGGTTGAAACAGGTTTTTTTGTGCATTAGGGTTAGTATAGCGTACTATTTATTGTTATCTGTAATTTTAGAAGTTTTAGTGTTAGGGTTAGTTTAGTCGTTTATTTATTGCTATCTGTATATTCAGGAAGTTCACTTATCTAAGCTCAGCATAGATGTAAATTTGTTCCGTGTACTTAAATGTTATGTTATGTCAGGTGCTTGCGTTGTCTTGTCTTAAGAATTTCAGTGCCCAGTCTAACCTTGTGTTGTTCTGTGCATCTGACAAATTTGAACTTGACTTGAACTTGAACTTGAGCAGGAGACAATCAAGAGTGAAACTATGCTGTAGGTAACAGGGAGACCCACATTAAATGGTAAGTGTGACCACTATCACACTATATAGTGTACCATCTACTTGACTTGATTATGTAAATAATGTGTGATACTGTTTGGATAATTGTTGAATTAAATCTTTTTTTCCCCCTATCGACAATAAAGTGTTTTCCGGTTAATCTGCCATATGCCTCATTGTCCTCTAGATGACAGTGTTTACCCAGACAGGAGAGCTTCACCTTCATTTTCCACACAGCAGAAGAGGTCCCCTACCGTGACATTGGCAACACCTGAAAAGGTGGTTTGGTTTTAAGGACGGCCTTCTCACAAAACTACACCAGAAATTTCTGCAGACAAACTAGAATAGAAGTAAACAGATTACAGTAAGTAAGATAGTCGCAAAAGAATCCTCTCTCTTTTCTAAGTGTGTGCTCTGCTCCAGTACCCTAACCTGATTGGGTAACACGTTGCGTAGGCAAGGCTCTTTTTTGAAGCTGTAGAGACAGCTTTCCCCAGCTGTTATCGAAATCAGCTTGAGACCTCTCCGCTCCGCCGGCTCTGCCGACAGTACACCTGGGGAAGAGCATGAGTGAGGGACACGGCTGATTTGCAGTGGCCTTCGGTCCGCAAACCGCCAATCACGGAAAGAGGAAGGGCCGGGTTACCTGCCAGTCAGAGACTCCGACGGGATGGCAAGCTGCCAATCAGGGTGCTGGAGACGCTGTGGGGAGGGGGGGGCAGGAAGTCAAGGTCATCGAGACGCTCTCAGCTGAATCGTCGGAGAGACGGACAGACTGGGGAGAGAGTCATGAGGACCAGGGTGTGTGTTGCACTGCCTGGTTGAACAGACTGTTAATAGTTAAAGAGTTAAAGAATTAAAGAACAAATAAGAAAGAATGGAAGATGTTAAAGTAAGGGTGAGAGTGTAAAGGCTATGAGAGGGGGAAAGACAAGCGTAAGTGGGAATGTGAGAAAGAGAGAGGGTTTTGGTGTCCCACCAGACTAACCGCTCCTCAACTGGTCACGTGTCCTGGGTTAGGTCATCCGCGGTGCTAGCGATCCCACTGTGATCAGGTTACTCGTCTGGACATAATGCAATCAAAAACCAAAGTGCCGTCCTCCTCTAGAACTCCTCCCTCCTCGGGGCTTCTGTGACCAGGCCTGCGTCACCGTCCGTAACGTAGACAGGCACGGTTACTGACCGGATGCGGACCTCTCGCCCTGTCAATCGGGTTCTCCCCATGACAACAGTCACCGGGACACATTGTCTCACAAACCCTGCAGCGTGGTCGGCGTAGGAAGTGGCGGGCCAATCACAACAGTTTATCGGACGTAGGGTCGGTTTATTGCGATGACTGCACAGAGGAGCTGGAATGGACTTACCTGTCCTACATATGGGATAACCCCCACCCCACCCCTGACCCCCCAGTTCTTCAAGCCTCACCTA
Organism: Hypomesus transpacificus; assembly: GCF_021917145.1. Lineage (NCBI taxonomy): Eukaryota > Metazoa > Chordata > Actinopteri > Osmeriformes > Osmeridae > Hypomesus > Hypomesus transpacificus. The sequence continues at coordinate 129,169 of NW_025813700.1, read as the reverse complement.
TTGGTTGTTTTTTGTTTCAATCATTGAAGTATTCATCCCCCCAGACCTCCAAGGGATCATGATTGCGCACACCTCCCATAATCTTGCTGAAAGGCCCCCTAAACCTGCACTGTCCCCCTCCCTCTACCCTCCTCCTCCTGTTCCTCTCCCAGGTCGCATGCCCACCCCCATCCTCATCCATGCTCTCGCTCGGCCACTCTCTCTCCCTCCTTCGCCCCTCGTCTCTCATCCCTTCTTTTCACGGCGGATGACATGCGATACGTGGCGCGGCGGCGGCGTGGGCCTCATGTAAAAATAAAATCCTCATCGCTCTCCCTCTTCTCCCAAGAAGGCCTGGTGCCTCTAATGGATTAGCTACACTCATTTGTAGTCCTTCAGACGTCTGGGTAATGTATTATAGAAGAGGGCTAGAAAGAACTACAATTTGAAATATTCTGGGAATCGTGGGGTAAGTTGAGGCAAGTCCTTGAGGCAAGTCTTTGTCTTTTGTGTAAATCATACAGAAACTAAAAGGTACCAATTCAATTTAATGGAAAGACCTTTGAGTGTCATTTGTCTGTGTGATATGCGCTTATCATTATGCAAACTCCATAACTTTCTTAATTGATTACTGTAAATTGCAGTATAACTTTGGCATCACAAATGCTGTTGTTCTTGTGATTTATAGAGCAGTTATTTAACAAAAAAATAACATTCTGCCTTTCGTTCTTTTACTCGCTCTCCCTCTAACTCTCTTTATGATCTTGTTAGTTTTTTCATGATTAGAGTCATAGTTTCTCACTAGCTGCCGTGGTGCTCATTTAGTGTCATGTATCATTTACGTAAGAGGGTGGGCGGGGGTGGGCGGGGGGGGGGGGGTGCGGATCTCATTCGCTGTGCGTATGATGAGAACATAATCTCATCCGTGCAGGAAGATCATGATGCATGCTAAATTTGTCTGGAGCACGTCGGAGCTCAGGTGCACAGAAAGGTGAGGGACGGTAATAACAGACAGGCCCATCGGCTATCGTTCTCCCCAACGCAACGCTCCTCTCTCACCTTGCTCAAACGGCTCGCTGTATTACCACCGGAAATACCACACGACGAGCGAGTGGGCCTTTTCTAGAACGCACGTAGACATGGAACTAAACAGCTACACGCAACAGCCCCCTGCACCTCTGCAGAGTGTTTTGCTTTTGCCTGAAGCAAGTTGCGAGTGTAATTGGTAAGCTATCAAACAGGACTTTAACAGTAAACTTGGACTCCTCTTCCTGTTCTTAAGGACAGTAATCATTGCTTTCCCCTTCCAGTAAAAGGTCAGGGAATAGTAACTGTGCTATAAGATGTGTGGCAAAACCTCCATGCTGACTAAATATGTTTCAATATTATTAAGGGAATGTAATGTGAAGAAAATGGAGGATCAGACACACAAAGGGTGAATTTTCTTTCCAGTGCTACACTCTTAGATAGGGAGAAAACTGTGGAACCGCATCAGCAAAAAATACCAATCAAGTTTATTCATGAGAGAAGTTGCCCTCTGGAACTTCTTTAGATATTCTTTGCGGATATTACTTGCGATATTCTTTGCAGTGAGCAGCTCGTTCTCGGCGGTTTGCTAAATACATAAACGTATAAAACCCAATATTGCCTTGCCTGAACAACAATGGGGATGGCCTTGTTTTCTAAGTGGGCTGGATGCTATAAACCACTCCATATTTCCCTGTGTTTTTGATGAGCAGGGGGGGGGTGGGGGGGAGGGGGGGGGCGTGTGTGTGTGTGTGGGGGGGGGGGGGGGGTCCAGAGCGCCCCCTTCTTGGCCACCCACGGGAGACTGCAGACATCTATCATGCCAGGAGCTAAATTTAGAACCTCTGTCCTGGAAGAGAGAAGTAATGACCTCCTCTTTTTAATTTGCTCTACTGTAATAAATGTGGATAATCTCTTCCTCCTTCTCCGTCCATCCATCCACGGCCCTGTCACGGTGATAGAACCGCCTCCCCACCCACACCCCCACACCCCCACACCCTCATCCTCCACTGCAATGGAGGAGGTATTTTCAACTCAGCGACAAAATATAAATGGATGACAAGGACATTTTTCGCCAATGCTAACTCCTCATCCTGCCACCAGCTCTGTCTCTGAGCTGAGCAATGTGACCCTCCCTGCTACCCTTACACCAGTTACCTCAGCGCACTGTTAGAGATCGAGGGCCTGGGATAATTATACGCGTGGGCTTTAATTGGCACCCCCCTTTACCAGGCCTGCTCTGTGTTATACTGTGTACTGCTATCTTGTAACAGAGGCAGATAAAGGACTATCTGGACGGCACACCGTCTGTGATTTATTCACCTAGTAGCTTTCAGCAACACAATCTGGCGCTAACACTCAGCTAGCCGCTAACGCCTTTCACCGCACTCCGCTGAGGCCTCTCAGATCACACACGCCATCTCTCAGGCATTACGCCACATCCATAATTGAACGCGGGTGTGAGGTGAGGGCGCCGGGAGCCCGCCGGCCGGCCCATCCATCTCCACAAGGTCACCTGTAAGGGGGTTGGGGGGCCCTGCTAGGCCCAGGTAGGCTCACCCCGAGCGGGGTGGACAAGAGTGAGGAACGACCTGGTGATGGATGTTGAGAGCAGGCCAGACGGCCCTGTCACACATAAATATCCCCTTCTAGCAGAGACTGGGCAAAGTGCAGTGCAGATGTCAGTCTGTGCTGCAGGGCCACAGATGGAGGCTCCAGTCCTCAACTGGAGCAGCTGTGACTACCACTGTAAATACTGTGGAGGGGTGGGGTTAGAACAGGGAGGGGTAGGGTTAGAACAGGGAGGGCTAGTGTTGGAACAGGGAGGGGTAGGGTTAGAACAGGGAGAGGTAGGGTTAGAACAGGGAGGGCTAGGGTTAGAACAGGGAGGGGTAGGGTTAGAACAGGGAGAGGTAGGGTTAGAACAGGGAGGGCTACGGTTAGAACAGGGAGGGCTAGTGATGGAACGGGGAGGGGTAGGGTTAGAACAGGGAGGGGTAGGGTTAGAACAGGGAGGGCTAGGGTTAGAACAGGGAGGGCTAGTGATGGAACGGGGAGGGGTAGGGTTAGAATAGGGAGGGGTGGGGTTAGAACAGGGAGGGGTGGGGTTAGAACAGGGAGGGGTGGGGTTAGAACAGGGAGGGGTAGGGTTAGAACAGGGAGGTCTAGGGTTACAATCTAGTCCAACAGACGAGGTTGAACCAAGAGGACATAGAACCAGCAAACCTTAACTGGCAAATCAAGAGCTCCCCCAATCCCCCAAACGCACATATCACGTTGTCGTCCCTGAAGCCCTCTCCGCATGTCTGTCTGTGAGTCTCCCTCCCTTCCCTCTCTCTCTGTCTCTCTCTCTCTCTCTCCCGCTCTCCCCCGCACTTCTCTCCCTCCCAGCTTCTCCATCCATATCTCTCTCTCTCCCTCCCCTCTACCTGGCACTTTCTCTACCTCCCCCCTCTCTCTCTCTCTCTCTCTCTCTCTCTCTCTCTCTCTCTCTCTCTCTCTCTCTCTCTCTCTCTCTTCTCTCTCTCTCTCTCTCTCTCTCTCTCTCTCTCTCTCTCTCTCTCTCTCTCTCTCTCTCTCTCTCTCTCTCTACCTCTCCGAGGTGTCACTGACAGGGCCTCTCGCCGCGTGAGGCCCTCCAAGATCCCATCAGTCAGCAACAGTCAGAGGGACAAACGCGGGCCAGCCGGACATCAGATATGAACCCTTATGTAACACAAGCTAAGTGCCCGCGCGACGCCTCGCGCGTTTCCCCAGCCCGCAGTCACCCGATACACTCAGGGGCCCTGATTGGACAAAGCTCTCCTTAGAGCTCGGACGATTGGCTTAATGGGGCGTGTGTGTTTTTTTGCGGTAAGGATGGCGTGGCGAGACTGTCTGTCTGTCGCCGTGATGGATGGGTTTGGTTGTGTGTTCTGTCTGGGGTGGGGGGGGGGCGTAGCGGGGGGTGTGGGGGGGGTGTTTTGGGCAAACTGAGGTCGCCCAGCCAAAACTTCGGGAATGGAGCAGTTTAATCGCAATCGTGTTTTATTTGCACAGCCTGTGCTAACGTGCGGCGTCACCAAAGACGACAGATACTCGACACCCCCGGATCCAACCTGAGCTCATGTTGAAAAACCCAGGGGAATCCAATCACGCCGCGAGACACGGACAGAAAGACAGAACAGGGAACAAACCTCGGAATGAAGAATTCCAAGCGGAGTATTCTCCTCCGATGAAGGTCGTAGATTCCGTGGGGGTCCACTTAGTAAACACAGTGAGGCTGAGCTCAAGGTGACCCAGTGATGAGCTGGACCCAAACCAAGACAGGCTCTGACACTGAGAACAATAAAAGGGAAATTGTGCCTGGATCCTTTTTGTTGTGTGGGTGTGTTTTCTGTCACGACAAGGCCAAACACACACACAAACAAACGTGTGTGCATCCTCTTTACTGTGTCAATGTGTGTGTGTGTGTCCCGTCACCACAAGGCCAAACACACACACAAACAAACGTGTGTGCATCCTCTTTACTGTGTCAATGTGTGTGTGTGTGTCCCGTCACCACAAGGCCAAACACACACACAAACAAACGTGTGTGCATCCTCTTTACTGTGTCAATGTGTGTGTGTGTGTCCCGTCACCACAAGGCCAAACACACACACAAACAAACGTGTGTGCATCCTCTTTACTGTGTCAATGTGTGTGTGTGTGTCCCGTCACCACAAGGCCAAACACACACACAAACAAACGTGTGTGCATCCTCTTTATTGTCTCCATGTGTGTGTGTGTGTTCTGTCACGACAAGCCCAACCCCAAGTCCCAGTCGCTCCACTTGGTAGCTCCCAGCAGAGCGACCGCCTCCTTCCTTGACACTCGGTCTGGCGTGGTGTGGCCGGCTCCTGTCTGGCCGTGGTTCACTCCATTACAACCCTTAAATGACTAATTCATGTTACCGGGGACAGCTGACACCGCCATCGGTGTATCCGTTACCCCCCCCTCGCCATCGCTAACCCACCCCGTCCCTCCGCCCCCCTCGACCCGGCGCTCCACCCCTCCTCCTTGCCGCCATCCCTCCATTATTTATTCATCCGCTGGTGGAGTAGTGTTTAAGAGTCCCTCTACAACATCTTGCTTTGTCTCTCTTTGGCAGCCAGTGGGGCAGGGGAGTGTGGATGGATGGATCTAGGGACCAATGGATGGACATATGGATGGATGAATAGATGGATGGACATATAGATGGATGGACATATGGATGGATGAATAGATGGATGGACATATGGATGGATGAATAGATGGATGGATAGATGGATGGATAGATGGATGGATGAATAGATGGATGGACATATGGATGGATGAATAGATGGATGGACATATGGATGGATGAATAGATGGATGGACATATGGATGGATGAATAGATGGATGGACATATGGATGGATGAATAGATGGATGGATGGATGAATAGATGGATGGACAGATGGATGGATGAATAGATGGATGGACAAATGGATGGATGGATGGATAGATGGATGGACAGATGGATGGATGAATAGATGGATGGACATATGGATGGATGAATAGATGGATGGATGGATGAATAGATGGATGGACAGATGGATGGATGAATAGATGGATGGACAAATGGATGGATGGATAGATGGATGGACAGATGGATGGACGAGCATGAGGACAGATGGACGGATGAATGGATGGATGGGACACAGGGATGGATGGATGACCTTTTTTTTTGAACACCCTCTTTGGAACACACGTCAGGACCGGAACCTCCAGAACAGTCCGGAACACCGATCCACGCCGCAGAGCTGAAGCACTCCATGCTGCAGTACCCACACAATTTTCGAGGCAGGTAGAGGGGGGAACTGTTTCTTTCCTATGTGGTGGAGTCGAGGAGGCAGATATAGCCTTCTCTCCCAGGAGTGGGCCAGCACGGTGGAGATGGATGAACCCTGATCTCCACGCTGCTGCAGATGGATCGCCCACGCATCCCTCTGAAGAGCTCTATATAAACCTGCGTGTGTCAGAGACAAATGACCTCTGTCACTGAATTACTGTATGTGTGGAGGTGGGGGGTAGGGGGGGGAAGCCATAGAGGGAGAAGTGTAAAAGGATGCGTTGGTGTGTGTGTGTGTGTGGTTGAAAACCACTGCTCTAAGCTTCGCACATCCTTCAACTCTTCACCCCAGCTTCTTTAGTCTCTGTGAAGGACACGCACACACATACACAGTAGTGTAGTGCTGGTGGGAAGGGGGGGGGGGGGGGGGGGGGGGGGCAAGATGTAGTTGAAACTGACTTTGCTCTGACTTGGCCCCATGATGCACGACTAACAGTACTGTACTTTGTGTGTGTGTGTGTCTGTGTGTGTGTGTGAGACAGAGAGACAGCAAGTGCATGTTAGGTGTGACATTGAGGATTAGAACTGGCATTCCTCCCTCACACACACACACACAGTTCCACAGTGACTGTCATAGATGACAGGTTTATCCCTCCCATGGGATTCAGTCTCTGTGGAGATGAGAGAAAATCGACAGGATTTGAGACAAACAGATACCCAGGGTAAAGAAAATCCCATCTACGTACGACTTTATCCAGAGGACATGGCCCAGCTATCTCCTGCAGTCAGAGGAATCTGTGACTACTAGGTACCCTATATAGAGAACCTTCCAGAAGGACAAGACGGGAGGATGACCTGTAAGTGTCACCAAGTGAAATTGGTAAGCTCATCCCTCGTTTGAAATACTGGCCTCCCACATCGTTTTTTTTGTGTTTTTTTTTTGCTAGCGTAGCTAAGCGCTTGTTCCGGAAGGTGGCCATGCGTGTCTTGAGATTAAGCTCATTGGTGAGGTACCCAGTGAGGATGGAAGCGATACCCAGATGGAAAAACTGTAACGCACGAATCCACAGTGAAGATTTAAAATGTATGACTCTTTTCCAAATCTAACGAATATTGCACTCACCATTTGCTCTGTTTCTCTGTGTCTATATGTGTCAGTTGCAGCTGTAGTATTTAAAAAGCCAGACTGGTCTCTGAGGTCGAACTGGTGGAAGCTTCTGCCTCGCCAGCGATGATGAGTCATCTAGACGTTCGAATCTCTCTTCTGCCCACATCCACTGCTTAGTACATTGTGACACCACCAAGCGCAACTGCCTTTAGCTTGGAATTTGTTAGGATGCATGTGTGTGTGTGTGACTGTGTGTGTGGCTGTCTTCATGACGCACACTCCTGTGTATCCCTCATGCACCGAAGGAAAGGTTGAGGTGAAGGAAAGGCTGGATGGAAGGAGAGGGACAGAGAGACAGACAGAGAGAGAGAGAGAGACAGAGAGAGAAAGAGAGAGAGAGAGAGAGAGAGAGAGAGAGAGAGAGAGAGAGAGAGAGAGAGAGAGAGAGAGAGAGAGAGAGAGAGAGAGAGAGAGAGAGAGAGAGAGAGAGAGAGAGAGAGAGAGAGAGAGAGAGAGATGAGTGGTGGTGTTGGCGAGGTTGGGGAGAGCGAAACTAAAAACGGGTGAGAGACCCACAGCGAGTGCCAAGGACTTGACGACAGGCTGCTCATCACACGGAACACACACACACACTCTGGAATACACACACACACACAGGCATACACACACACAGGCATGCACACATGCTGGCATTCGCACATGCATGCTGGAATACACACACACACAAACTGGCATACACACACGCTGGCATACACACACACTGGCATACACTGACACATGCAGACACACAGCCTTACATACACACACACACACAGGCATGTAAACACACACACAGGCGATGGGGATGGGCAGCCTTGAGTAAATCAATTACAAGGTTCAATGTCAAGCAGAGGGCCGTGCGCAGGGGCGCCATAACAACATCCCAGCAACAAGCTCTGATTAGCAGCCGCCATGACATCAGCCTTCTGGCAAGGCAGATAGGACGGATGCCCGAGGACCAGGTGCAGGGGTCCTGAGGGGAGGAAGGGAGGCACACAGATGTCCTTGTGCAACTGGCCTCTTAGCCAGTCCCTTGAGAGGGGTTCTCTCCTTCTGGCTGAACATGGGAGACAAGCTGCTGCACATAAAGTCCCTTTGAGGTGATCTGGTCTACATTTACATCTAGTCATTTAGCAGACGCACTTTTCCAGAGCGACTTACTGTAAGTACAGGGACATTCTCCCCGAGGCAAGTAGGGTGAAGTGCCTTGCCCAAGGACACAACGTCATTTTGCATGGCCGGGAATCGAACCAACAACCTTCTGATTAATAGCCCGACTCCCTAACCGCTCAGCCATCTGACCCCCGGTGTGGTCTATCTATCTGTCCAGCTATCTATTTATGTCTGAGCTACATCGCTCTCTTTCTCTCTAGAATAACAAAATTGTCTGAAAACACAAGCCAGGGTAAAATAGGACTGCCAACATCCAAGCTGTCCAGTCACTTTAGGAAGTTCTCCCCACGTTCTCCTGAGACGTTCTCCTGACTTGTCTGTGGACCTGGACCTCCGGTGAACGGTCCCGGTGAACGGTCCCGCTGAACGGTCCTGGCTGACCCCGTCCAGTCAGCTTATCTGGAGTCTGCAGGGCACTCCTCTTTGTTTGCCAACCCACACATCCACCCACACAGTATACGCACACACACACACACACACACTCACACACTCAAACACACAAATACACAGTAGAGAGAATGAGAGAGAGAACAGCGAGGTTTCTTTATCCCTTTGGTTTTTAAACAAATGCTTTTGCTTGAATAAAAGACATTCTGCCGTTTTATTTGTTTCGTGAACGTGTCTGGGTGTCAGATTAGGTAGGTAATGGTGTGACCGTAACGTTAGATGACACACTGCCAGACTGATAGATAGTGAGAGGATCGGTTGACCTGTATAATGTTATGCAGGATAGAAGTTTCACTGTATTAGATCACTGGCTCTCTCTCTCTCCTTATCTCTGACGTTCTGTCTCTCCCTCTCTCTTCTCCCTCTCTCTCTCTCCCTCTCTCTTCTCCCTCTCTCTTCTCTCTCTCTCTCTCTCTCTCTCTCTCTCTCTCTCTCTCTCTCCCCCTCTCTCTTCTCCCTCTCTCTTCTCTCTCTCTCTCTCTCTCTCTCTCTCTCTCTCTCTCTCTCTGTGTGCCAACAACTGCCACATCAGACTGGCAGGCCAGACACAGCTGTGAAGTAGTACTTCTGCAAACACTTCACCTATCCACTCTTAACAGAAACACTGGATGGCTTCCACACACTTGACGGCCTTAGGGCACACACACACACACGGGCACACACACACACAACCCTCAGTCATCACAACAGGACAACGCCAAAGTAATGACACCGTCATACCCTGTGAGCACACAACTGAGTGTGTGCATGTGTGTGTGTGCCCGTGTGTGTGTGTGCCCGTGTGTGTGTGTGTGCCCGTGTGTGTGTGTGCCCGTGTGTGTGCCCGTGTGTGTGCCCGTGTGTGTGTGTGCCCGTGTGTGTGTGTGCCCGTGTGTGTGTGTGTGTGCCCGTGTGTGTGTGCCCGTGTGTGTGTGTGTGTGTGTTATCCCCACCGCTGCACAGACAATTTGTTACTGTTGTTCCACTCCCCGTGTGTTTTTCTAGCAGAACACAACCCCCCCCATGCAAACACGTAAACACAAACCCCCCCTTCCTACCACTTACAGACATCCCCTCGTTGCCCATTATCCCACTGCACCACCCAGGCAAAACACACATATGCCAAACCCTTCCCACTGATCTCTGTGACCACAATCTGGTGACTGTTTACACGAAAGCAAATACCGCACACATGCACACGAATACACGTACACAAACACAATCCCCCACCCCCCCAACCACACACACAACACACACACACACAACACACACACACATACACAACACACACACACATACAAAGCAGAACGTGTGCGCCCCTGGGGAACAGATGTCTTTCACTAACAGTATCATGTTTTCCCCTCATAGTACAAATAGAGAATGTGCTTTGTTCCGTGGCTGCAGCAACACTGGCATACAGATCAAGACTGGGAGGTGTAGTTCTCTGCCTCCTCAGGTCTGAGGGTCACTGTCCTGGGGAAATGTCCTCCAGGACAGGCACAACTTACACTGACCGAAGGGAGGGAGGGGAGGGAGGGAGGGAGGGCAGATTTTTAACCTGAAAAGAAAAGTTTGCAAATGGCAGAAAATTATTTCACCCAATTCTCACTTTCTCTTTCAGATCCCATTCCAGTTTTAAGATTTAAGATCATGTTTACATTTCCACAACACGGCAGTCTTGAGTGCAAATAAACTGCTACACTTGTATACATTGGTAAACTGCCAAAGCGTGAATGTAGCTGAGTAAAAAGTTTGTTTCCCCTTCCCCTGTGGGATGAGAAATCCGAAAGCGGTTTAGGGACATTAAACAGGCTCTGATGGCCAATGTAATTACAGCTGCTGATTTGCAACAAACAAAGGAGGTTGTAAATTCACGCTACAATAATCTAGGCATGTTGGGAAATTGAAATGACTGCTTCCCTGGGCAGTAAATTGTGGCTTCGGCTCTGACGTCTGACGAATGGCGTTCTTTTACCACAGTCCCTAAATCCAACCATGTGCTGTTCTAGCCATTGCTTGTAGAGACTCTGGACCAAGCTTTACTAATTAAATTTCACAGAACTCTAAACACTATTAATTTATGACACACATCATCATTTAAATTAATCTTCAGGCGAGTGAACCTAACAATAATTTCATATAGGCCATGGCTTTATGGTCCCTTACAGTATTATATTTGCAATCACACAGGCATACTTTATATATCTATAAAAGAACTTATGGGTTCTAGTTAGTTAATTAAGTAATCTGTTCTTGGATCGATTCAGCTTTACTCACTGTTCCTTTGTGATAAGATATGATTTATATGTTCGAGTTGATATATGTAAACAAAGGTAATTCTATGTTTTGCCTGTTGGCAACCCCACGCAGGGTCATTGGTTTGTTTCTGCAGGAGAAACTGCTGTGATGCTGTGCCAGCCGAGTGGCAGGGTGAATTTCTCAAGTAAAATGTAATTAGCCAGGTCCAGTGTCTTGTCAGCCCGCCACAGTTCCGGTCATCTGTAAGTGAGGTATCCTACTAAACTCGATTTGCACTAAAGTGGGTTCTCTCAATCATGCCAAAACGCACGCATGGCAGCTAGAAAGAAAAAGTGTGTGGTTGTCAATCAAGAGAAATCGATGAATGATGGATCTGTCTGTCAGTCAATCTGTCTGTCAGTGTCCTAGTTGCGTCGACCACACGCGCGCTATAAGAGGAATCTCCATCTTTCCCCCCTCTAGACTGGCGTCAAAAGCGCATTCGTGAGAGAGCGAATGAGGTGTGTGCGCGCCCCAAACCGCAGGCTTTCCCGCTACTGTCCATACAGTTGGCCAGCTGCACCCCTCCGATGTGAAGGAGGTCGCGAGACTCCCTCTTTAAACGGGGAGACACAAACAGACGTCAGAACTATGGGAAATAAATTGTGTTTTTGAGGTTATTCCAACCCTGGCCGACTGACAGCTCCAACCTCTATGCGAAACGAAATGTCGACTTGCACTTTTCATGCAAAATACAATTTTGGAAAAACGGTCCGGATGTTTTGTTGTAGAAATATCTCACGATTTGTCTTTACTGTTTGGGAACATTTTTATTTGGTGACGGTTGTGTGTTTGTGTATGTTTCCGCCTGTCAAATCGGATGAAAGCTGCCCAGCATCCTGCGTCTGTGACAGTGACTCTGGGACCGTAACCTGCCATGATGGAGACGAAACGGCGATCCCAGGGGACATACCTGAATGGACAACCACTCTTATCTTCAGAGGGAACAACATCTCAACTTTAACGGGGAGCGCGTTCTCATCAAACGGGACAGAGCTGAACTTGATGACGCTCTCGCTGTCCTACAATGGCATCCAGGCCATAGAAGCTTACGCTTTTTTGGGGCTCTCCCGGTTGCATATGCTCGATCTTAGCCACAACAGGTTGGCGTATTTGTCTGATCTGGCTTTTTACGGTTTGCTAGAGCTGCGCTCCTTGTACTTAAACAACTCCCTGACGTCTTCAGGCGCGGCGCAGCTCTCAAACGCACTCGGTGTGGAAAGTTTGCGGAGCCTTCACAGACTTGAGGTAGCGGGGAACCGCTTGAAGACAATACCTATTGCGAATTTGGCCGCGTTTAACCTCCATGCTTTAGTGCTGAGCAATAACTCGTTTGAGAACATCGGGAGAGAGAATGTCTCAAGTTTGTACCAGTACACGCGGGTGCGTATATATCTGTCCTTGAATCCATTTAGGTGCAACTGCGGACTGGAGGCATTCTACTACTGGTTGAAGAATTCTTCTCAGTGCCAGGACGCGGCACATCTTCTTTGCTTCGAACCCGAGACGAGGCGGGGGTTGCCATTGGAGAGACTCCGCGCCGAGGACGTTGACTGTCTAAATGAGAACCTTGAAGCGGTATCCTACGTGTTCCTCGGTATAGTGTTAGCGCTGATTGGGCTGGTATTTCTAATGGTGCTGTACCTGAACCGGGCGGGTATCAAACGGTGGCTCAATAACATCCGGGATGCTTGTAGGGACCAGATGGAGGTCTATCATTACCGGTACGAACAGGACTCCGATCCCCGGCTGGCCAACGTGTCCGTTTAGTGTTAACTTCAGCCATGTTGAGGAACAACTGCAGTTTAAGAACAATGATCTTGAGTTGGAAACGCTCCCTTCGCCTTTTGGCAATAATGACTAATGAGAGACTGTTAAAATACCTGAGATGACAAAAAAAATACCACCTATAGTATAGGCACAAAACTGTATAAATATTTCCAGATAAAATGGCATGGATATGATGAAGCCTATTATGTTGTTTTAACAGAAACAGTACCAGAAATGTATTGGTTTAGCTTTGATTTATCGTCATTCTATATTAAATAGCCTAGTCTACGACACTACGTTTAGAAGTAGATATATAGAAGCCCTTATTACTGGAGACGAGAATGGCATAAAGCACGTTTCCAAGTATTGTATGCATGATTCAATGTTTTGTAAGAAAGAGGCTTGCTCAAAGGCTTGCTGTTCACGAGAGAGTTTGTAATATGCGTGGAGTGCCATGCCCATAAGGGATACCATGACAGACAGTGTCATATTTTAATCATGAGGTCCTTAACGCGACAAATAGCCTGGCACATGGAACATCTTGTAGTTTTTCTAGGTGCAAAAGAACACCGGATTGTGTTCACCTATTAAATGTATCTGTGAATTTAAATAGAGCCGGTGCTATGATCCCAGAAGTCCATCGGATGCATTCACGTGGGGATCTATCCTCTACTGAAAATAATCATGCAATCCTTTTTGTTGGGGAAATGAATAATACAAACAAAATAAAGTTATTTACAAAATATGATGTATGTTGTCGTGTATTTAGGCCTTCTCCGAACTATACACCAGAGAGCTTTGCTGGCACCTTCTCTAGACCTAGGGAGTCACTTGTACCCTGTACTTACTGTAAGTCGCTCTGGATAAGGGCGTCTGCTAAATGACTAAATGTAAATGTAAACTATATCAATGCCTTTGAGACATTCAGACAGTGAATGGTACTCACTGCTGTTTCTACGCCCCTGTAGGGATAAAGAGAAGTAAAAGGGTCTTATAAGTTCCTCCACACCGAATCACGAGCCGCTCGAGCGCTTGGAGGGAGATCACGTCTACTCCGGGAAAGAAAGAGTGCTGGTGACCCGGTGGGAGGCGAGGGGGGTATTGGGGATTCGATTGCGGCGGTAATCTCATCAACACTGTGACAAATAATACCGGGAGGACGGTGATTGACCTATTAAACCAGCCGCACCTGTGGTGCTCGCGCACTTCACGCCTGTCTCAATTAAAGCGCCCAAAACAACCGGTGTGTTGTTTTTTTGGCAGCCAAGGTTAAACCGACGTGTGAGGGAATGACGTTGGGAAGCCTGATTCGTCCTGGAAAGTTGTTAACACTAGTGTGTGTACAGACACGCGCAAACACGTCCGAAGGTACGCTACGCTACACATTACGCGAGTCTTATTTCCATTGAGTGGAATCAGAACCATGGACAGCACCGCCAATTTCCCCTTCGCTCTCTGTACCTATCCACCGTCGCTTTCACTGGACAATAAAGTGAAGAAGTCTAAATGGTCACACACAGATACTAACACACGCCCACACACACGAGCCCTCCAAATCACTGTAACATTTGTAGTGTGAGGAACAATGTGGCCGTCAAATCTTGAACTGGGGTGAAACAAGCTTGGCAGACATCTTTCGCTCTCTCTTTCTCTTTCTGTCTTTCTCTCTCTGACTGTATCTCCTTCTGCTCTATATCTAGCTAACTAACTATCTATTGATTTAAATCTGTTTTTTTATATCCATCTATCTATCTGTCTCCGATTCTCTCTCTCTCTCTCTCTCTCTATCCATATATCGTCCCCCTGCCGGAATGACCGTATTGAATTCACACCTCTAATCAATTAATTAGGTAATTCCGTTCATTAGGAAACCGAGACGATTGCCGAGATGGATCCGAGTGTGACATCTGGAGTTGATCTACAGTCGCTTAGCAAGGTCTAACCCGAGTTGAATAATTAACCAATTGGGGATTACGTTCAGTCTGACCACAGGCACCCAGACTAGCCTCACATTCTGAATGATGCTTCTTTAACAGCGAAGACTAATTGCTGCTTGCCCACGCGCTGTCCTGATTCTTCTGAACCAGCGTTTTAGGTTCGAGTGTCATTGAGCTCACCGTTATAACCTTTATTTTGACCCATATGTAGAGCTGCCATCTTGTCTTGAATAATTAACATTCAGCTCTTTTGACAGGGCCTCGGTGATTTTTATGGATATAAACGGCTTCTCTGCCTGAGTTAGCGTTAGCGGTAGGCCCTACCTCGTTCGGGATGAACACCTGTGTATTTTCCTGTCAAGGGACCACTGATTCTCCACAAAACATAACGTATTCAAGTAAATAGGTGTTGTAAGAAAGACATAAGATATATAAATAGAAATAAAACCTTTAAAGGACTGACGGACTGAAAAGCTTCATCTTTATCGCCGCTTCAGTATAAGTATTTCAGGAACGGGCTTGGCATAACGATGATGTAAGACCTGAAAGATGATGCTATTGTTGGGGACAATGTGCAGGTGACATACTGGTAGACTGTCAGGTTGTATGAAGTGCATCCTTCAGTGGTTATCAGGAGGGCTGTCGTGTCATGGGGCTGGCTATACAATGTGGCTGCTAAACTGCATAGATCGACTTGACATGCTCATGTGTTCTATGAATACGTCTTTAAGTAATGGGTTACATTCATGGGCTTCCACAACTTGAGTTGACGTGAAAAGGATGATAAATTATCACAGGGTATAGCAGGAGGGAGTTGGACACATTAATTCACACGCGCACACACACAAACACACGGATGAGAGATTGATGGGGGACTTGACTCTGGGTTCCTTCGATGAATGACTTTGGTTATGGGTTGCGTCACAAAATATGTGTGCCGTGGTATGTATCGGGGGAGGGGGGGGGGGGGGAGAGGCGCTTGCGACTGTGAGATGGAAAACTCGAGAATCTCGAGAAGGCAAAGAATTAAAAGAACACTCAGAGAATGGGAGGAGAACAGCGTTCGGTGGGAGGCAGTGGAAGGTGACGAGTGCGATCATGTCTGAATCTGCTGAGGTGGGCTGTCCTCTCTGTCATCACTGTGGACACAGTGTAGACACTATGCCAGTCGGAATCAGCCCCAAAGACAAGGAAAGATGTGCTTTGCATCCCACTGTGTGTGTGTGTGTGCAGCTGTAAAGGAGAGAGGGAGAGACAGTGAGAAAGAGAGAGAGAGAATCAGGTCATCGCTTTAACCAATGGGCCAGAAAACATCAAACTCATTTTGGTGTAAGTGTGTCATTAAATGTTCATTTGTGTGTGTGTGTATGTGTGTGAGTACATCCTTGTGTGAGCGTGTGTGTACGTGCGTTAGTTGAGGAGTCGACCTATTCCCTGTGTACCATCTTTTCTTTTTCAGACGCTCCACGAGCACTGTAGTTCACCACGGGCCTCACTTCACCTCAAGGAGTCAACATTTACATTTATATTTAGTCATTTAGCAGATGCTCTTATCCACAGCGACTTACAGTAAGTACAGGGACATTCCCCCCGAGGCCAGTACGGTGAAGAGCCTTGCCCAAGGACACAACGTCATTTGGGACGGCCGGAAATTGAACCAGCAACCTTCTGATTACTAGTCCGATTCCCTAACCGTTCAGCCACCTGACTCCCAACAGAAACGGCGCCGCCGCGAGGTCCTCGTGATCCTGCCTCCAAGCGTTTCTTTCGCGTTCCCTGCGCTCGCCTCTCGCTCTTTCTCGGTTCCACTCTCTCTCCTTCTCTGTCCCGTGTCGACGCTCGTTTCCAGCCATTTCCGACTCCTCCTGTTCCCTCGTTTACCCCCTCCACACCCTCCGCCCACCCCAACGCACACACACGCACGCCGCACCCTCTCACTCCCCCCCCCCCCCATCGTCCAGGTAAAGGACTTTTATCCAGCTGAGTGACTTTCTAAGGGCACAGGGATAGAGTTTGTGCTGAGTCCGGCAGAATAGGGTGAAAGGACGAGAGATGATAAAAGAAAAGCGGGAAAACGCTGAATAGAATTGTTCCAATCCCCCCCCCCCCCCCCGCCCCCAGGTCGGCCAAGACCCTCACGCAGACCCCCCCTCCTGATTGGTCGACTCCTTGGCTTCCACCTCTATGTGGGTACCTGTGTTCTCTCCCTCTTTCTCTCCCCGGAGAGCCTTTCGCTCACGCTGCTCTCCTTAAGCCCCTCACATCAAGACATTATGTACACTTCCCTTTGTTGTGTTCCAACAGGAAGCTCTCTGATTGGGCCCTTCTCCCCTCAAGATGTTTGTATTCTGATATTGCTTTATGACTCTTCAGGACAGTGTAGTGATGGAGTGTTTACTGGTGTTTATTAAACCAGGTAAAAGGGGAAGATAAGGGCCTGCTTCGCTGGAGCTGACGGAGCGAGCGGCCCTGCCCCGTGTTACCTTTTATCTGTCCCTCTCTCTCTCTCTCTCTCTCTCTCTCTCTCTCTCTCTCTCTCTCTCTCTCTCTCTCTTTCTCACTGGCTCTCTCCCTGTCTCTCTCCGTCTCTCTCCCTGTCTCTCTCTCTGTCTCTCTCTCCCTCTGTCTCTGTCTGTCTCTCTGTCGGCCTTTCTCTCTGTCGCTGTCTCTCTCTCTCTCTGTCTCTCTCTCTGTCTCTCACTGTCTCTCTCTGTCTCTCTCTCTCTGTCCCTCACTGCAGTTCTTAGAGGTTAATGAGAGGGTTATCACACCACTGGAGGTTCACTCTTGAAGGTACGGATCTCAAAGGGTGAGAGGGGGCGAGCATGGGCGGGGGGGGGTGATTGGGGAGGGCTCACACGTACGCACACGTAATTAGGCCACTCTGTAGACTTTGCTCTGGTTCTATCAGCCTATATAGTCCCCATTGGAAAGACTCCAAGACAAACACGCTCCAACAACACAAGCCTTATAGCTCTTATTGACGCAACAACCTAGGTCACACCGGGGTTATTAAAGAACAAGATGAGATTAATTAGCTGTGAGTTGCAACACTAAGGAGTTGGTTTGTTTACAAGCAAAGTCATTACCCAGCATTCTCGGGGGGATGACATCACTAATTGGCTCATTAGAAGGAGTCCGGGGATTCACACAAAGCGAATGATCCCTTTGTGGGGGGGGTCATTCTGTCCCGTATACAGTATGTTGTTACTGTCTGTGTGTTTGTTGTGTGTGTGTGGGGTTGTTTTTGGTGAAGCGTGAGGAGTGTGGGTGCATGGTGTGTGTATGTGTATGTGCGTTTACATAGCAGTGGAAGCATGTGTGTTTCGGACCCCCTGAGAACATGAACTTACTGACCCGCCAGCGAGCCACTGGGGCCAGATGTTGGATCGGAGGTCCTAACCGGGACCAGAGGTCTCGACCGTGGGGCATCCGGCGCCCCCCACGCAGCTCAGCAGCAGAGCCCTCGGGTCGATCGGCCCTCCGCTCTGAAAGGCCTCCGCAGTGTTAACAGGCTCAAGGAGACTGAGGTACACGTGTTAATCAGTTCAGCACGAGGAGCAGGAAGTCAATACTGCTCGGGAGGGAAGATGGAGCCGAAATAAAAAGGGTTCGACAGCAGGGCTCACTTCCAGAGGACTTTCATGTGAAGCCTCTCCCCTCTCTCTGGGTTTCTCTTGTCTTCTGTGCTCGTTCCTCTCTCTCTCTCTCTTTCCTCTGTCGCTCCCTCTCTCTCTTGCTCCTTGTGTCCCAAGGCCACGCCATCCTCTCACTACACCTCCATCTTGGAGATGTTGCCTTCCTAGCACCCATCACCTGTGAGACGTACCTGTTTCATTCACGCCTGCAGGAAGACCTTCTCCAGACACACTGCCAACGTAAACACACAGCAAGTGCAGCGTATAGGTAGCTTTCACCTATCGGTCTATGTCTGTCTGTATTTCTTTCTTTCTGTGCATTAGTCTGTGTCCATTCCAGTCTATGAAAATGTCCCTATGTCCTAGTACCTTAAAGTGATAGCCCTGTCTATACCCCCTCCGTGGGTTTGTCTTTGATCTGGAGTGGTTGGAGGGGTGAAAGCATGTTCTTCTGTACACAGCTGGTCCTCGCTAGGTCAGATCTGTCACCTCCCTCTGAAGGGGGAAATGAAGGACACATTTTCACAGAACCCAAATAATGTTGCACAAGGATGTTGCATAAGGTCCTGAAACTGTGAATACTAGAGTCTTGGCCTGGTCTGATGCATGATTTCACATGATTTTGTGTAATTACGAATTATGCTATGTGTTGGTTATTATGCTAATGTGTAGGTTAGAATGTTTTGATTACTCCCTAATTAGTCTATACCGTGTATTTTCTCTACGGGTTGTTTGAGATCATAGGAAGTCTGCATGACTAACAAGGAAATGCAAGTGTTTGTGACTTAATGATGACATCTCTGGAGATTTACATGAAGAGTATTAATTCCAGGTGAAACAAGCAGAGAATGGCTAGTCTTCTCAGTTTATTAACTCCTCAATTCTGAACTCCAACCACATCAACAAGCAGGTAAGCTTTTCTGTGTCATTTTGTTTAAGCATGAAATTGATGTGGACTTGAAGATAATTTAATATACGTTGTTTTATTTCTGCTCAGGCTGGGAGTTTTTCAGTGACTGGACTTTGACCATGAAATTTCAGAAAAGGACATCTGGGAATGACTCTGTTCTGATCCATCCGCCGGGCTTCTACATAGTTGCCTTTACGTCATTGAGTTTCATCAACGTCTATTTAGTTTTCCTCGCGTTTGTTTACACCGTAACGGTTATCTTCAATGTGTTGGTGATCTATATAATTGTGTCGGATTACCGATTACACACCCCAAAGTTTGTAGCGGTGGTTAACTTGGCAGTTATTGATGTAGTCCTGAGCTCATGTATCATTCCTAGTATGATAAAGTTGTTTCTCTCAAAAGATAATTTTATTCCATTTAATTTATGCTTTGTGCAAATGTTCATATATTATTGTTTCGTCAGCCTCGAATCATTCGCTCTCGCGGTTCTCGCTTATGACCGACTGATAGCTATATGCTTCCCGCTGCGCCAGCATTCTATCAACAACACGAGGAGTATGTTTGTAATTCTAGCGATAATTTGGTCTGCCTGTGTGGGTGTAACTATATTCACCACGTCAATAATGACCAGACTTTCTTTTTGTGGTTCCGTTCAAGTATTTAGTTATTTCTGTGACTATGCGCCCGTATTTAGACTGGCATGTAATGACAATAGGCTGCAATGGGCTTGCGCTTCGATCCTGAGTTTGTTCAACCTTGCCGGTCCATTGAGTTTTATCATTTTAAGCTACGCGTGTATCCTGCTCGTCGTTTTCAGAATGAAAACTGTTGCGCGACGGCTAAAGGCGCTGGCCACGTGCACTGAACATTTAATCCTCGTGGCAATATTTTACATTCCTATTATGGCAATATTTTTTATCGGCCTCTTTTCCTCTGGCATCGACCCTGACCTGCGCGTCTTGAGTCTGTCGTTATCTACGTGCATCCCGCCTTGTCTAAACCCAATCATTTACTCCCTAAAAACAAAAGAAATCAAGACCAGAGTCCTAGCGCTAATCCACAAAGTGAAATTTACACGTTGACGTCCATGCCGCTGGCGTTGACTCAACACATTCTCAACAAAAAACTCCAACAATCTTTATGGTGATGAGCATGTGGTTATTAAGTAGATAAAAACATATTGACTGCCTTAAACGATTTCGTATTTAGTGTTTATTGCGTACGTATCATCAGTTACTCCAGTCCTCATCACATCATATGACTTTTATCCCAGTCCAATGTGAAAACCTCTACATCGGACAACAGAACATCAGGAGAATGAAAGGCACGTGAGATTCCGGCGCGATGGAAAATCCCGTGCAAGTGTCGTGTTCTCCAGCATGCGTCAGTTTGACACATTCTTTGTCTCCCTCTCTTACTTTCCAATTACCATGTGTACTGACTTTGAAATCCGCACTTTCAATGAAACAAAGAAAGAGCAATTTAAGTGTGTTCATACTGCACCTATGTAGCGAATACAGAAATACAAGTACGTTGCGTATTTGTCACAACCCTGTACCTGTATGCAATGTGAAACAGAATTTCGAAATTCACCCTGCAA
This sequence comes from Hypomesus transpacificus, assembly GCF_021917145.1. Lineage (NCBI taxonomy): Eukaryota > Metazoa > Chordata > Actinopteri > Osmeriformes > Osmeridae > Hypomesus > Hypomesus transpacificus. Next base: position 108,432 of record NW_025813700.1, on the reverse strand, counting down.
CAACATTAAAGCTGGGGTTGAAATGGTATTATCATGTAAAGTATGCACCTCACCAATCATTAAACTGTAAACTGTAATGCAATTCCTTAAACTGTACAATCTTATTCTACTGGTTCCCATGAAATAATTAATTGAAATTGTTATGGATGCATAATAAAAGGTTAAATGATACATCTATACAAAGTCCAATGAGGATAAAGTTTGTTCTGACTATAAAAGACACAAAATAACCAGTGTGAGAACTAAATAAAAATTATCTTACTGACTGCAGAATGAAGACCTTGGCATATTTGCTGTCCATAGTTACGTTTTGCTATGCTACACCACAAGGTAAATTGTATTTTTCCACATATACTTTTTTCTTTCTCATATTGTGTATATCAGGTGAATAATCCACAACAACTCTATGTTTTTACAATTGACAATGAAATGTTTGGGCATTTTGGATGATTGGATGTTCACAACTTTAGATACAGTATTTGCTGTGAATTTCACAAAGGTCATACACCTACACTATTCCAGGTACACTGTAGAGTACACACACATGATACATACATTACAGTAATTAGAATGACCTAACAATCTTTAATAATCAGTCTCTCAGCTTTCTTCTAGCCTGAGTTGAGGATTGGGCTGTGATTGTGTTGACATATTTGAGAGGACGAGTGTTCACCTTCCCTCAGCAGACAGCTAACTCATACACCAGACTCTACCCCCAGCTGGAGAAGATCTTCTTCAGTTCCTCTGTCTGCCTCCGATTCTTTACTGATGACTTCCCCACCATCTGCTCTTTCTCCCTGAGCACCCCTGGCAGGGCCAACAGCCTCACAATATTTCTTTACAATGACAACATTTCATTTTGGGTTGGATACAAGTCTGTGTTCTTTAACAGGATGGCAGGTGAGTTGAATGAGTGGAACTCTCTCTGTGCTACGTGGGACTCAGGAACAGGTTTGGTGCAGGTTTGGCTCAATGGGAGACCCAGTGTCAGGAGGTCTCTCCATGCAGGTGGCTCCATCTCTGGAACCCCTTTCATTGTCCTCAGCCAGGACCAAGATACCTATGGTGGGGGTTTTGATGCCCAGCAATCGTTCGCCGGCCAGCTGACAGACAAGCACATGTGGGACTATGTTCTCTCCCCGTGTGAGGTCCAGACCTATCTGCAGGCAGGGGCTTTCAGACCAGGGAACGTGCTGTACTGGGGGTCGATGGAGTACACCAGACATGGGTATGTGGTCTTGGAGAGGCTCCAGACTCTTGACACCTGCAGAATGGGGTCGCTGAGCAACAAGTCGTCGCCGGAGGGCGGCGTTAGCATTCCGGAACTGAATGTAAATACCCATGATGTTCCGGAACATTCTCAAGACAATTTCATCCCAGAACAGTCTGGGTTTGAAAATGACATTCCTATGCCGTCTGGTGATGATACCAATCCTGAAATCTCTGAAGATATGAAAATGACAGTTTGACAGGTTTTTGATATGAATATTGTATATGTTACAGTAACTCAAATTAAATCACAAAATAAATTTACACATAGCATTTCGATAGGTTGAAAGTCACCATAACTTGTTTTTTAAATACTAGTTGTTATTGTTGCTACCTAAATTTGGATTTGATTTTGTGATTATTAGGATTAATATAGACCATTGTGATTATGATTGTTGTTTGTCCTTGTTTTCATGTGCTTAAAACAAACCATTAATTGCATCTTCCATGATATTTGTTTTTTCACTGACTGTGAAGCAGTTACCTCTCTGAAATGTGACCTAATGAGAAAATCAATAAATGATCTTGAATTTATAAAATCGTTTTTGCGTTGGAGCTTTGACCCAGCTGTCCGACAACCTGACAAGTGAGTCAAAACGTTTGAGGAGTTCTGCGAGGGTCGGCAGCAGGACATCCAAACGTCAGTCTAAAACTGCATCCTCAGCATGTTTTATGTTTCATTCTATATCCTCCTGCGCTTTAGGAAAGGTGCTGACGGGTTCTGACAGGGTGTGATGCGAGCGTACTACTTTTGACAGCACGCCAGTCACTTGTTCAAACTGTTTAGTGCTCATTCGACCTGCAGTCCCAATATTCCGTTAGGTTACAAGGGCTTGTATCCCTGTACAACACTGCCCTCAAGTGCATCATAGCTGAATTTCCTATTAATGGTTTGTCTATTAAACTTTCCGCTAATCTACTGAGCTTCATTCTCAACAACATTCAGGGCCGTAACTACCATTGAGGACACCGAGGTCGTGTCCTCGGTATTTTTTTTCGTATTTCTGTTTTTTTTTTGCTTAAATCGTGGTATATAAACTCTAAATAAAGTACACGTGAAACTGACTGCAGGACGATGATCTTGGTCTCCCACAAACCGTAACGTGATTTTATACTTGAAGAGCCGAGTAGCTCAAGAGTTTGGACATATGTGCTGCGCGTCATCAACAAAACGTACTGTCGTTATGGTAACCACCAAACACAAGTCGGACGCTGATGTTACCGCCATAGACATACCGCTACTGTTAGTGAATAGCCTATGTTAGTTACAGTCACTGGAAGAGGAGCGCAGCAAACTAAACATGTAAGTTAAGAGAAGTTTAAGTGGCAGATGACTGTGAGAAGAAAGATTCATTTTCATGTGGAAATATTGTATTGCAGCAGCGTACTACTCAGATAAGGAAACATCAAATCAAAGTTTGGTTAACTCCGTCAGTACCGGTTGTCAATCAATTTCCACCGGTTGAATCAACATTCATTTTGCGATTGATATGATATGTCATTGATGTGATTGATTGAAAATGAAATTCAGTGGCAATTGGGAAATATCAAACTGACTCGCTATCGCTCGGTCGATACGTTCCAGCCTCAGTTTGATATTTCCCGGCATGACCGAACGGTCGAGGTTAGTAAGTAGTTTATTATATGGCAATTTTAGATTCTTTTCATTTTGTAAACGAAAATAAATGGTACCTTTAGGCTAATTGTAGCTAGCTCTTAAGTCTTCTCACGGTGTGTTTCATGTGTTGCCAAGCAACTCATTACTTTTGATAGAAAGCGGACAACATGGCTCATCCTCACTTTCGATGACAAAGCTTTTCAGCATCATCTGGATAGTAAAACTCAGCAGCTGACTCGTCGATATCGCTCATTTTGAAGCTGACGTCAGAGGGCAATACGGATCCGTATTGACCAGCGAGGAGGGCAACACGCTGGGGTGACTACCCGTTATCCAATCAAAACGCTCGTACCGTCGTTGCCATATAATAATAATTTAAAAAAAATTGTCCCATAAAGGTCCTTCAAAAAGCCTCAGATTGCCCCATGTTTACCTCAAAATTTCAAAAGCTCCACACCGCCCCATATTCAAATGTCATAATGATGATGTTTTTGCTCCTTAAGACTCAATAAGAGAAAATGGCCATATTTAAATAGTGTAATTTAAAAAAATTCCGGGGGAGCATGCCCCCGAACCCGCCTAGAAGTTCTGACTCATGACCTCTGTATTTTTTGGGGCCTGCGTACGGCTCTGACAACATTGAACCACTGCGTGGTTTAAATATATGTGGTTGAAATATACTTGGGAGGTTTTAACTGCAGGCCAGTCGAAACAAAGACCCATGGTCACAGATGTAACTCTGGAGGATCTCCCATGACCTGTAGAAAGAGAGTCTGGTCAGAAAAAGGCCAGCATGATCCGCTCTGAAAGGCTCCTGCAGTGTTAACAGGCTCAAGGAGACTGAGGTACACGTGTTAATCAGTCCAGCACGAGGAGCAGGAAGTCAATACTGCTCTGGAGGGAAGATGAGGCTGACATAAAAAGGGTTCGACAGCAGGGCTCACTTCCAGAGGACTTTCATGTGAAGCCTCTCCCCTCTCTCTCCGTTTCTCGTCTTCTGTGCTCGTTCCTCTCTCTCTCTCTCTTCCTCTGTCGCTCCCTCTCTCTCTCGCTCCTCGTGTCCCAAGGCCACGCCATCCTCTCACTACACCTCCATCTTGGAGATGTTGCCTTCCTAGCACCCATCACCTGTGAGGCGTACCTGTTTCATTCACGCCTGCAGGAAGACCTTCTCCAGACACACTGCCAACATAAACACACAGCAAGTGCAGCGTATAGGTAACTTTCACCTAGCGGTATGTGTCTATCTATGTCTGTCTATATTTCTTTCTTTCTGTGCATTAGTCTGTGTCCATTCCTGTCTGGCTCACCTGCTTGCAGTGCCAGTTCAGTCTGTGAAAATGTCCCTATTTCCTGGTACCTTAAAGTGATAGCCCTGTCTACACCCCCTCCGTGGGTTTGTCTTTGATCTGGAGTGGTTGGAGGGGTGAAAGCCTGTTCTTCTGTACACAGCTGGTCCTCACTAGGTCAGATCTGTCACCTCCCTCTGAAGGGGGAAATGAAGGACACCTTTTCACAGAACCCAAATGACAAGGATGTTGCATAAGGTCCTGAAACTGTGAATACTAGAGTCTTGGCCTGGTCTGATGCATGATATCACATGATTTTGTGTAATTACGAATTATGCTATGTGTTGGTTATTATGCTAATGTGTAGGTTAGAATGTTTTGATTACTCCCTAATTAGTCTATACCGTGTATTTTCTCTACGGGTTGTTTGAGATCATAGGAAGTCTGCATGACTAACAAGGAAATGCAAGTGTTTGTGACTTAATGATGACATCTCTGGAGATTTACATGAAGAGTATTAATTCCAGGTGAAACAAGCAGAGAATGGCTAGTCTTCTCAGTTTATTAACTCCTCAATTCTGAACTCCAACCACATCAACAAGCAGGTAAGCTTTTCTGTGTCATTTTGTTTAAGCATGAAATTGATGTGGACTTGAAGATAATTTAATATACGTTGTTTTATTTCTGCTCAGGCTGGGAGTTTTTCAGTGACTGGACTTTGACCATGAAATTTCAGAAAAGGACATCTGGGAATGACTCTGTTCTGATCCATCCGCCGGGCTTCTACATAGTTGCCTTTACGTCATTGAGTTTCATCAACGTCTATTTAGTTTTCCTCGCGTTTGTTTACACCGTAACGGTTATCTTCAATGTGTTGGTGATCTATATAATTGTGTCGGATTACCGATTACACACCCCAAAGTTTGTAGCGGTGGTTAACTTGGCAGTTATTGATGTAGTCCTGAGCTCATGTATCATTCCTAGTATGATAAAGTTGTTTCTCTCAAAAGATAATTTTATTCCATTTAATTTATGCTTTGTGCAAATGTTCATATATTATTGTTTCGTCAGCCTCGAATCATTCGCTCTCGCGGTTCTCGCTTATGACCGACTGATAGCTATATGCTTCCCGCTGCGCCAGCATTCTATCAACAACACGAGGAGTATGTTTGTAATTCTAGCGATAATTTGGTCTGCAATTATAGGTGCAATTATATTCACCACGTCAATAATGACCAGACTTTCGTTTTGTGGGTCTGTTCAAGTATTTAGTTATTTCTGTGACTATGCGCCCGTATTTAGACTGGCATGTAATGACAATAGTCTGCAATGGGCTTGCGCTTCGATCCTGAGTTTGGTCAACCTTACCGGTCCATTGAGTTTTATCATTTTAAGCTACGCGTGTATCCTGCTCGTCGTTTTCAGAATGAAAACTGTTGCGCGACGGCTAAAGGCGCTGGCCACGTGCACTGAACATTTAATCCTCGTGGCAATATTTTACATTCCTATTATGTCAATATTTGTTATCGGGCTCTTTTCCTCTGGCATCGACCCCGACCTGCGCGTCTTGAGTCTGTCGTTATCTACCTGCATCCCGCCTTGTATAAACCCAATCATTTACTCTCTAAAAACAAAAGAAATCAAGACCAGAGCCCTCGCGCTGATCCACAAAGTGAAAATTACACCCTGACGTCCATGCCGCTCGCGTGGACCCAACACAATTGAAAAATATATATGACAGACTCGTTTATCGGAATCACTTAGGCTACACGATGAAAGTACAGTCGTTCTGTACTGTAAATTTGCTGAGATCTCGACCAGCTACTTTCCTTTTGTTAGTGTTTTTCCCTTTTTGTGGTCTTATCTAGTGTGTAAACATTGGCAGCATGTTTTACTCCTCATCAACCCTTCACACGTCTGTCTTATCATAGTCAAATGTACAAACTTCTACATCAGACAACAAAACATCAGGAGAATGAAATGCACAGATGGAGATTCCGGTATGATGGAAATACCGATGCAGCACATGCACGTGTCTGACACTCCCCCACTCTCTCCCTCTCTCTGCAGTCTGCACTCTCTCCCTGTCTCTCTCTCCCACTCTCTCCCTGTCTCTCTCTCCCACTCTCTCCCTCTCTGCAGTCTGCACTCTCTTTCTGTCTCTCTCTCCCACTCTCTCCCTGTCTCTCTCTCCCACTCTCTCCCTCTCTCTGCAGTCTGCACTCTCTCCCTGTCTCTCTCTCCCACTCTCTCCCTGTCTCTCTCCCACTCTCTCCCTCTCTCTGCAGTCTGCACTCTCTCCCTGTCTCTGTCTCCCACGCTCTCCCTTTCTCCAATTACCTTGTATGCTGACTAAATGCAACATGTTCAATGAAACAATTAAAGAACTATTGAACTTAGAGTGTGGTTATATAAGACCTATTAATTAAACAGACAATTGTCATAATTAATAACCCTGTATGTATGCTGCTATGAGACAAACAAAATGTTGAAATTTAACATAAACCCTAACAACAACTTTAAATCTGGGGTTGGAAATGTTTTTATAGTGTAAAGGATGCACCTCACTAAGCTTAAATGATAACATGTCCTTATCTTAATCATTGGCCAACTTTATGGATTTCTTTATGGATGCATAATAAAAGGTTAAATGATACATCGATACAAAGTCTAATGAAGATAAGGTTTGTTCTGACTATAAAAGACACAAAATAACCAATGTGAGAACTAAAGATCAATGATCTTACTGACTGCAGAATGAAGACCTTCGTATATTTGCTGTCCATAGTTACGTGTTGCTATGCTACACCACAAGGTAAATTGTATTTTTCCACATATACTTTTTTATTTCTCATATTGTGTATATCTAGTGAATAATCCACAAAAGCTCTTTGCTTTTACAATAACAATTATAAGATTTTGGATGTTCACAACTTTAGATACAGTATTTGCTGTGAATTTCACAAAGGTCATACACCTACACTATTCCAGGTACACTGTAGAGTACACACACATGATACATACATTACAGTAATTAGAATGACCTAACAATCTTTAATAATCAGTCTCTCAGCCTTCTTCTAGCCTGAGTTGAGGATTGGTCTGTGATTGTGTTGACAGATTTGAGAGGACGAGTGTTCACTTTCCCTCAGCAGACAGCTAACTCATACACCAGACTCTACCCCCAGCTGGAGAAGATCTTCTTCAGTTCCTCTGTCTGCCTCCGATTCTTCACTGATGTCCTCACCAAGGACTGCCTCTTCTCCCTGAGCACCCCTGGCATTGACAACAGTTTCACAATATTTCTGCACATTGATAAAATAGAGTTTTGGGTTGGAGGCCACTATGTGTACTTTAACAGGATGGCAGCTGAGCTGAATGAGTGGAACTCTCTCTGTGCTACGTGGGACTCAGGAACAGGTTTGGTGCAGGTTTGGCTCAATGGGAGACCCAGTGTCAGGAAGTCTCTCCATGCAGGTGGCTCCATCTCTGGAACCCCTTTCATTGTCCTCAGCCAGGACCAAGATACCTATGGTGGGGGTTTTGATGCCCAGCAATCGTTTACCGGCCAGCTGACAGATGTGCACATGTGGGACTATGTTCTCTCCCTGTGTGAGGTCCAGACCTATGTGCAGGCATGGGCTTTCAGACCAGGGAACGTGCTGGACTGGGGGTCGATGGAGTACACCAGACATGGGTATGTGGTCTTGGAGAGGCTCCAGACTCTTGACACCTGCAGAATGGGGTCGCTGAGCAACAAGTCGTCGCCGGAGGGCGGCGTTGGCATTCCGGAACTGAATGTAAATACCCACGATGTTCCGGAACATTCTCAAGACAATTTCATCCCAGAACAGTCTGGATTTGAAAATGACATTCCTATGCCGTCTGGTGATGATACCAATCCTAAAATCTCTGAAGATATGAAAATGACAGTTTAACAGCTTTTTGATATTAATATTGTATATGTTAACTCAAATTAAATCACAGAATAAATTTACACATGGCATTTCGATAGGTTGAAAGTCACCATGAATTGTTTTTTAAATACTAGTTGTTATTGTTGCTACTTTAATTTGGATTTGATTTTGTGATTATTAGGATTAATATAGACCATTGTGATTATGATTATTGTTTGGTCCTTGTTTTCATGTGCTTAAAACAAACCATCAATGGCATTTTCCATGATATTTGTTTTGTCACTGACTGTGAAGCAGTTAGCTCTCTGAAATGTGACCTAATGAGAAAATCAATAAATGATCTTGAATTTATAAAATCGTTTTTGCGTTGGAGCTTTGACCCAGCTGTACGTCAACCTGACAAGTGAGTCAAAACGTTTGAGGAGTTCTGCAATGGTGGGCAGCAGGACATCCAAACGTCAGTCTAAAACTGCATCCTCAGCATGTTTTATGTTTCATTCTATATCCTCCTGCGCTTTAGGAAAGGTGCTGACGGTTTCTGACAGGGTGTGACGCGAGCGTACTACTTTTGACAGCACGCCAGTCACTTGTTCAAACTGTATAGTGCTCATTCGACCTGCAGTCCCAATATTCCGTTAAACATTATGCAACACTGGCTTGCCTTACCTGTACAACACTGCCCTCAAGTGCTTCATAGCTGAGTTTCACTGGTTTGTCTATTAAACTTTCCGCTAATCTACTGAGCTTCTTTCTCGATAATGTATCGCGTAAATATAGCTAATAACTTCTGAAATTCTGAATACATAGCTTATGTCACAGTGAGACCCAGAGGAGACAACGTCAATCGCAGTACTTATGAACGATACACGGAACTAAAAAAGTTAGTCCACGATACACCATAGGACATATTTCAAAACCACTCTTAGTCCCTCCCTGAATTATGTCCCCCATGTTTAAACGTTACGAAAGTAGTGATCTAGCTAGCCTGTTAGCGATACGTACAAATGAAATGTACAGTATGAAAGCCAGAGGTAAACTACTTCAGGTTGACATTTAGCCGACGTTCAGACATATCTCAATTTAAATTGAAGGTTAGTATCTTGTAAATCACTCACTGAAATTGGTAACTAGCTAGTTGACCCATAACAGAATATGACAATTTACCAGCAACAATCTAGCTAAATTAGAGCTACCTAGCCTTTGATCTTGTGTAATAGCTCAAGAGAGGGTATTACTGTATGTTCTGTATAGGACCCGCTGTGTTGCCAGTAGGGTGTAATCAATGTGACAAAAACAAAACTGTATGTTTATTATAAAATAATGTAGCGTACTGTTGACTAGGTATATTTCACATTTATAGTCTCACCCTCTTCCACCTCTCTTTTTTCCCGATGTTTAATTTTTGTCAACTATATTTCACACCAATGCGTTGGTTTTCAGAATGACTTCCCCGTCCCCTCACGACCGCAGTCGGAGCGAGGAAGAGGACGACCCTGTGGACCAGATGATCTCGCGCACCGGCTGCGCCGATCTGCACTATGCCGTGCAGGAGTGCATGGCGGAACATCAGGACTGGCGTAAGTGCCAAACCCAGGTTCAGACCTTTAAAGAGTGCATGATGGCCTTCCAGAACTCCCGTAAGGAACAGCTGATGAAACAACGACAAACAGCTTCCGGGCCGTCATAGATACCAACCTACAGACGCAAACATTGTTCTACAGGATGACATCTTGCTTCATGTTCACTTGTGGAGCTGGACTAAATACTCAACGATACCGTTAGAAGTTGTTGATGCTAGTCTAGTAACATGTAAGTGTGTTCAAGGGAGAGAGTTAGATAACACTTCGTGCCTGTATCCGTAATTGTTTGGAAGGTAGGATCACACAGAATCATACTTGTTTTTATTTAATGTCCTTGGATCATTAGTGAAAAGCATTCCTTTTGAAATACCTCTGCATCCCACCTGAGAATAATTTAATCGACATCACAACAGTGATGCCTCCAACTGGTGATGCTCACATGCTATTACATATTTCAACCACACAGTGGTAGTGTGGTACAATTACAGAGCCTTGTGAAGCATCATAACTGTCACATTAATTGTCTCAGTCAGGATCATGTCTCTATATGTTTGCACGGGTTCAGTCATTAGTGAATTAAGGACTTAAGTCTATTGTGATAGGGTGAAATATAATGTAATGTACAATTCAATTAAATATTCACAAAAAGCATGCTGGATTATTAAGCTTCTACAATAGGTTTCTGTCTTCAGGAGACCGGTCGTCTTTGACTCTAGTGTTCATTATTATTATTTAATGACCTTTCATTGAATAAAAACACATTTTGGGGGGAAATGACAGAAATTACGTCAGCAAATTAGATTTTAATAGTTTGATTGTTGTTCCTCAACAGACACATACAGAACAAACACTGTAGTATGATAACATGGGATGGATTTGGTGCTTAATATAATGCGTAGTATATAGTCATACGGATAGGAAATACGGTTAGTCAAAGCTTACAACATTTACTGACTACATTGGGGCTGGGATTCCCCCCTCCCCTCCCAGCAGGACTAGTTTTGAACCTAAATGCAACAAAAAAAATCAAAATTTCAGAAAGCTCGAGCTGGTTTTCACCAGCTTCATAGCCGAGACCTTGAACTCTTCTGTCTTCAGCACATATATAATGGGGTTCAGCATGGGAGGGAGAGCTGTGGTCAGAGACAAGTAAAAGCATTTGGTGTTGATGGAGACCCCTTCCCCTAGAAAAAAAGTCATCGTTAACGGTAAGTAGAACAACGCGACTAACATCAGATGAGTCGTGCACGTCCTCACAGCTTTCAACCTGCCCTGGTTTGTAGAGACCCGGCGCAAGGCCACACCAATAGACACATACGTCACGATGATGAACCCGAAAGGAAGCCAAACGATGATAACTGGAGTGATCAAGCGCAGGGTCAAATAATAGCTGTTGGAATTGCACGCCAGGCGGAACAGGGAACCGTGGTCACAGACGTAGCTCTGGATGACCAGCGACCGGCAGAAGGTCATCCTGGTGATGGCGCCGGCGTTGATGAGGTTGAACAGGATGCTGACGAGCCACACTGCGCCGGTGAACGCGCTCATGGTCTTACTCGTCACCAGTGTGTGATAGCGCAGAGGGAAGGAGATGGCCGCCAGCCTGTCGTATGCCAACATGGTCAGGTTGAAAGACTGCATGGCTAGAGTCACGTAAGTACATAACATGTTGGTCATGCATTTATTGTAGGAGATGAACTGGTTGTTGATCAGGTAGGTGTCCAGCAGCAGGATGGCCAGGATGGAGATTCGACAAAGGTCCACGAATGCCAGGTTGAAGAAAATGAGATACTTGGGGGTACGGAGAGAGCTCTCCACATATATAGCAGTCATGACCAATGTGTTGCCTAGCACGGACACGATGTAGATGACAAACAGGAAGACAAAGTAATAAGTCAGGTTAGGGATTCCAGAAAACCCTAGGATGTAGAACTGTGCTGGACGCTGAAAAGTGACATTGTCCTCCAGAGCTGTGTTGATCAAGTTCATAACCAAACACCACATGAACCTGTAAATGTATTTAGGAAGCAAAGAAAAAAAAGGAAACGAATTCCACTCTTCAAGGCTGGGTTTAGACGTATAATCTGGATCTGAGTCAGAGAGAGAGAGAGAGAGAGAGAGAGAGAGAGAGAGAGAGAGAGAGAGAGAGAGAGAGAGAGAAAGTCCTGTACTGTAGACTGCCTATCTCTGCAGTAGCTGCTCTTCTCTGGTGGTTTGGACTCTGTGCTGGCTTTATATTGTGAAAATATCCTTGATAACACAAACCTCCTAGTCACAGTTCACCTAGCTTCGCACACTGGGGACCAAATCTGCAGACATCCAATGATGTTTACAGCAACAAGTGTTGGCCTGAAATATGTTAACTAGCCTCAACCAAGAACATATGAAATAAACATAAAACATGTTGTAGAAAAGTTTCCTTGTTTTACTGTTGATCTTTGATATTCATCGTTGTGGCATTATACATCAACATAATGTCTTTAAGAGAATAATGTTGTGGTTTACATTGACATGTAATTTTTTATTTTTTTTATTTTGTCTTGTGTTCACATTTACATGTCACAGTAAATATCCACTAAGGAAATTTGATCACTGATTAGGACTGAGTTTTGATTGAGTTGATGTGTAATAATAATATCAATGTCTAAGTAATGCATACATTACTTTCATACCGTTGGAGTGTCTTTTCTTAGTAATTGTGATGCAGGGTGATCTGAAAACAAGATCTTGGTCTCAAAGTGTCCCTTTCTTTGTGGGAAGGTGGAATTGAAAAGAAATAGGAGAAGGGAAAAGCTTTTCCTGTCTCTTCACAATCTGTTTATAATAAGACCTGCGACAGGTTCAGTTTAAGCAACACAACGTTGATGATGGAGATGATAAACTGTCATCAATAAAGAATAACAAGAATCAGATATACATTTTAGCAAGGGGTTTGCACTGTTCCTTATGTTATGTGTTCATTATATAGTAATGTTTTATTTTTTATAAAACATTACTTCACAGCCCACTGAGCACAAATGAATACAAAATCCTACCACTTGCACAAGTGTAAATATAACCGTCACCATGTATTACAATTCAGTGAAACTCATGTAGTATTGATTTGACCATGTGATTTACTATAGATATGGAAATATTCTTGACTAGCTTGGTGGGGTGGGTTCTATATAAAGGGAAGCACTCCCTACTTCGGAGAACGAGCGAAGCAAACATACATACAGTATAAGGCAGGGACCCTGTAGACTGTCAAATCCATCGATGGCCAGTAACATAAAGACAATATGGAGAAGTTGGGAATGGCGGAAGGTGGCAACATCCCAGAAATCATTTAATATCTATTGTGTGTGTGTGTGTTCTGTATGTGTGTACGTGTGTGTGTGTTCTGTATACGTGTATGTGTGTGTGCTCGTGTAGCATTAAATTACCATCTTATCAAACACGGTGAGAATGAGAGTGAGGTAACACAGGTGTGTTGCTTTTAATGAGAGAGATGACGAGCGAAGCCTGAGAGCCTTGCCTGATCTGGGCCTCACTCATTCGCTCTACTCGTCCGCATCAAAGGGATATGTAGCCCAATGAAAAGATATACAGTGCCCTCCAAAAGTATTGGAACAGTGAGGCGAATTCCTTTATTTTTGCTGTAGACTGAAAACATTTGGGCTTGACATCAAATAATGAACGTGAGACCAGAGATCAACGTTTCAGCTTTTATTTCCAGGTATTTACATCAGGATCTGATGCACAACTAAGAAAATATCACATTTTGTTTGAATCCACCCATTTGTCATGTGATCAAAAGTATTGGAACAGATATACTTAAAACATATTTAAGTGAATAAGACTTAATATTTAGTTGCCAATCCCTTGCTTTCAATAACTGCAGCAAGTCTGTGACCCATTGACGTCACCAAACTTTTGCATTCTTCCTTTTTGATGCTTTCCCAGGCTTTCACTGCAGCCTCTTTCAGTTGTTGTTTGTTTTGTGGGGTTCCTCCCTTCAGTCTCCTCTTAAGCAGGTAAAATGCATGCTCTATAGGGTTTAAGTCTGGAGATTGACTTGGCCAGTCTAATACCTTTCATTTCTTGCCCCTGATGAACTCCTTTGTTGTTTTGGCAGTGTGTTTTGGGTCGTTATCTTGCTGCATGATGAAGGCTCTGCCAATCAGTTTGGTTGCATCTTTCCTTAAATTGGCAGACAAAATGTTTCTGTAGACTTCCGAGTTCATTTTGCTGCTGCCATCATGTGTTACATCCTCAATGAAGATTAATGAGCCCGTCCCAGAAGAAGCCATGCAAGCCCAAGCCATGACATTACCTCCACCGTGTTTCACAGATGAGCTTGTGTGTTTGGGATCATGAGCAGTTCCTTTCTTTCTCCAAACTTTAGCCTTTCCATCACTTTGGTAAAAGTTAATCTTTGTCTCATCAGTCCATAAAACTTTGTCCCAGAATGTTTGAGGTTCATCTCTGTACTTTTTGGCAAATTCCAGCCTGGCCTTCCTATTCTTCTTGCTAATGAGTGGTTTGCATCTTCTGGTGTAGCCCTTGTACTTTTGTTCATGAAGTCTTCTGCGAACAGTAGATAGTGATACCTTCACTCCTGCCATCTGGAGGTTGTTGCTGATCTCACTAACAGTTGTTTTAGGGTCTTTCTTTACAGCTCTCACAATGTTTCTGTCATCAACTGCTGATGTTTTCCTTGGTCTACCTGTTCGACGTCTGTTACTTAGTACACCAGTAGTTTTCTTCTTCTTCAGGACATTCCAAATGGTTGTACTGGCTATGGCCAATGTTTCTGCAATGGCTCTGATTGATTTTCCATCTTCTCTAAGACTCACAATTGCTTGTTTTTCACCCAAAGACAGCGCTCTGGTTTTCATGTTGTTTTCACCTCTGAATACAGTCTGCATAGACAAAACCTATCTTACCCAATCTGAACCTGAGTGTAGACATTCAGTGGTATTTATTGATTGAATAATGTATGTAATAGGACACACCTGGGCAACAAAACACACCTGTCAGTCACATGTTCCAATACTTTTGCTCACGTGACAAATGGGTGGGTTCGAACAAAAAGGTGATATTTTCTAATTTGTGCATCAGATCTTGATGTAAATACCTGGAAATAAAAGCTGAAACGTTGATCTCTGGTTTCACATTCATCGTTTGATGTCAAGCCCAAATGTTTTCAGTCTACAGCAAAAATAAAGGAATTGGCCTCACTGTTCCAATACTTTTGGAGGGCACTGTATATTGATTTACTGATTTACTGATTTGCTGTTACGAACACTTTTCTATGTACGACTTCCACTCAAGGGGTTTGTCCTACATGCTACACATTCCTAAGTAAGCTTCCATGCTATGAATCCCAAAACGTTGAAAATTGTGATAAAAAAAAAAAACATCTTTATCTCTCTGATGGAGATATGGCTCCTTTGGCTGTCTTCACCATCTTCTTAGCAGATACCTTAAACTCGTCGGTCTTCAGCACGTATATAATGGGGTTCAATGTGGGGGCCAGAGTGGAGGTCAGAGAGAGGTTAATGATCCGTATATTAGTGGGGATGTCTCCTAAAGCGAACGTTGCCCCGTAGGGCAAATAGAACAAGCCCACCAGCATGAGATGTGAGGTGCACGTCCTCATGGCTTTGACACGCTCCCGGGCCGAGATTCGTAACAGCGTTGAGGTGATGAAGGCATAGGTCACAATGATGAAGACTAGAGGCAACCATATCATGAACACAGGGTTTAGTCTCCCTATGAGCTTACTTGGGAGGTTGTCATTGCAGGCCAGTCGGAACAAAGGCCCATGGTCACAGAAGTAGCCCTGGATCTCTCTTGACCTGCAGTAGGAGAGTCTGGTCAGGAAGACCAGCATGATCATAATCAACGAGGACGACATGACCCACTCTCCACTGATGATCTGCAGCATGGCTTTGGGACTGACTATCATGTAGTACCTCAGGGGGTAGCAAATGGCCACGAGCCTGTCGTAAGCCAGGGTGGTGAGGTTGAATGATTGCATGCTGAGAAACAGGAACACAAAGAAAAAACTGGTTAAACATTCATTGTAGGACACAACCTGACTGCCAAACAGGAAGTGGCTCAGAATGGGATAGACGAGGGTGGTACTCCCACAAATGTCAGTGAAAGCCAGGTTGAAAACAGCGAGGTACTTGGGGGTATGGAGACTGCGGTCCACAAGTATGACAGTCATTACAAACGTGTTACCCAGCAAAGACACCATGTAAACGCAGAACAGGAAGGCATAGTAGTACTTGATGTGGGGGATGCCAGTGATCCCCAGGAGGAAGAATTGAGCTGGATGCACCACGGTGTTATTCACCTCCTCTCTTGATATCAGGGAACTCATGTTACCGTGGCAACGCTTCCTCCTTGCTGTTGAGACAACAACGTTTGTTAACTCGACATCCCGGCGTATCTACAATATTCACAAATGGAAATGGCACAATTCAAATGAGTGATGATGATTATGCGATTGTATTGTTTCCAATTCTGCAGATAAATCCAGAGAACACAGTTGGCTCACTCTGTACAGATTACACACGCGGCATTCAGCTCTGTTCCACTCCTCTCCTGTCTCTCTGTCAGGTATCACCTGTGCACGCTCACCTGTCAGAGACGCCAGCAGCCCTGAGATCGGTCTGAGATGCTGATCCACTCCACGCTCCGTCAAGCTTTGACCCACAGTGAATGCGGAGACACATAAAAGTGCGTCGACCCAGGTAGCTGATTGGTGGCTGCCCGAGATGGGCGGAGCTACAAGCTTCCCCGTCATTCTCTCTGGCCCAGAACACTGTCGTCAGCTCAGTAGAACCATCTGGGTGGTTTCCATCAGCACTTTGGGCATTGGCTACCTTGCTTGGTATGCCTTTTGCTGTAAGAGTTGGAGGTGGGCATAGCTCAGTGGGACTGGTGAAAGTCACAATTGTCTTTGTTGAGCTAGTTGTGTGTTTTCTTGAACTTTTGAACTTTAAATTGAAGGGTGAACACCCACAGGTGCCAATTGGCAGAGGCCAAATGACACTGGCTGAGTCCTGGTCTAGTGCTGAAGGCTACCAGACAGCAGCATCTAGCATTTAGAAATAACTGACTTCTGTTATCAGGACTATGAAGTGAACACCGTCTGATAGATATTCCATTAAATTCCATACTCCATGAAATACTGAATCCAATGCTGTTGGAGTTACATCTCTATGTACATATAGAAAATGTCCTGCAAGCAAGGGAATTGGCCTGTGGTGACATAGGTGTGGAGTGTTTTCAAGGCTGGATTTCTTTGTTCTTTGTTGACAATTCTAAGTTGTTACTGATGTGATGGTTACTGTTTTCAAATCATACAAATTTACTGTATTTGTATTGCCCTTTTTATAAGCAATTTCACAGAGGGCTTCACATAGAGAGGTGAAGAGCACAGGCTAAACATAGTCATACATCAGGAAAGTGTTAATGGGTTTTGAAACACCAAAATCCAGTGTTTCAAAATCGAAAATAAATTGTCTTTATTGCTACAGTAAATGAATTTACTGTGTAAACATAAACACATTCTTCTTTACATGTAACTACATGCCCTGGATGCTGTGTTCTCCATTATTTTGTGTTGTGTCTAATGATTGCTCCATAGTGTTTATATCTTGATTGGTTGTGTTTATGATCTGAAAGCATAGTTTGATTTTGAACACAGGTTACATGGCTTGGGAGCGAGTGTTTGATTTTGCCAGAAGTCGGAAATTCAGTCAGAAGTCAGTGGAAATTGAGTTTGAATACAGTTTTTTACAATCGCTATGACAGTTTTTTTAATACCTTTACGTAGCAAATTTCCTAAACTCATAACACAGTTAGCACAACATCCGTCTGTGTAGGCTGTACAATTGCGCAAGTACTTGTGGTCTAAAAACTTTACGAAAAACTTTCTAATGAAGACGAATTCCTAGATATGTCATACAGCACTAGGACATCATCATCATCAACAACAGACTCAACTCCCTTCCTGTGGGAGCGTGCTGGAGCTTGTCAACACTTCCTGAGGCGTCTTAATGAGAGACTTAATGAGCACCTTGTTTGTTGACACCCTGTCTCCAAACTCTGCTGAGAGAGACTGGGAGCCCAGCAGACTGGTGTGCCTGTGAGGACTCTGAGGACTCTGAGGACTCTGAGGACTCTGAGGACTCTGGGACATCATTAAGGGGCGGGAGCAAAACACGGAGCAACTGTCGCAATATCTTGAGTGTGTGGGGGGGGAGGGCGGCAGAGAGAAAGACTAAGAGATACAGAAAGAAAAGGAGAGAGAAAGATACAAAGAGAGAGAGAGAGAGGGGGGGATAGAGAGAGAGAGAGCGATAGAGAGAGAGAGATAGAGAGAGAGAGAGAGAGAGAGAGAGAGAGAGAGAGAGAGGGGGGGGGGGGGGGATAGAGAGAGAGAGAGAGAGAGATAGAGAGAGAGAGAGAGAGAGAGGGGAGGGGAGGGGGGGGATGACCGCAGCACAGTGTGTAACAGTCTTGTCACGAGGCCTGAAAAAGAAACAAATGTAGTGTGCAGCCTGGCATCCCTATGGTGCTCGGACTGATAGAACACATCTAAACTCCATCTCCTGAAGCTCCACGCAGAGTGCATGTATGTGGTGGTCTTGATATGGTGTTTTTGTTTTTACTCTCTCGACCCAGCCCTGGTCAGGTCAGCCCTGGTCAGCATTAGGGAAACAGCCTAAGAGTGTCATCAACAGGGTAATGGAGTAATTGTTTTGAGGCAGTCCATTGTTCAGTCCACTGAGACTAGTAAACACACCTCTGGGAGAAGCTTTTGAGATGCTGCTTATTGAATTGATAATTTATTACTGAAAAGGCCCACTGATAAGTCCCACTGCTGCACACTGCTGCCCCCCCCCCCCATCACACACACACACTGCACTACATAGCTGATGCTATACCCAACAGTACTCGGGTTGTAAAGCCCCCCCCCCCCCCCCACCCGCCACTGCTTTTAAGTGCTTGCACGTTCCGCCATTCCTTATCTTCATTTTCTTTATTCATATACTCAAAATATAACACAGAACCCCATATACCATGCGGTGTGACTCTAGCCTGGCTTCAACTACCTTCCCTCCAAGCTTCACTCGGTGAGAGACATGCAGCAGTTACCAAACGTGAGGCTTTAGGTCAGGGCCTTAAACTGTGGAGTGCCAAGGCCTGAGGTCTGTGATGCCCAGGCCCGCAACAGATATGGCTCCATCACCCTTTGCGTCATGGTTACGGGAGTAAACAGAAGAGACAGGTAGACTGCTTGGACCCCCCCCCTGTGGATGTCGCCTGTAATTGGCTCTCTGCGGAGGACGTGTTTGTCACCTCGGAGCCCAGGGATCGTGATGGGGACAAACAGTGATTCAGCTTTTTTTTGTAACAAAACAAATTGTTTTTCTTTGACTGACTGATGGGAAGGCCTTGGTGGGGGAAAAGCCTTGAGAAAGTTTGGAACCATATTCTCGTGTGAAGTAGCTCTGAAGCCTGAGCTTGGTGAGAGAGATGCAAGTGATATTTCCAAAACTGGTTTGGTCCAAATTCTTTAATGACAAGGGATTTGGGAACAAGTCTTCCCTTTTCTGGTGTATTTTTTGTGTGTGTGGCCCTCTGGGAGATGACAGAGAGGATGTTGGCCTCTTGGCTTTCATTACAGCGCTGAAGTGACTGTCTAGCAGACCTGGATATGATCCTGACCTCTCTCCCCTCTGTTCCAGATCACTGGGTAAACAGCCCTCCAACCCCCATCTCCTCCATCTCCTCTCTCCTTCCAAAATCATTAACTTGCTGAGCCAATATTTTTTACACGTCCTACCTCGGGCCTCCACGCACACACACAGATGCAAACTCATAACACTTGTTCCAGATAATGATGACGATGACACTGTTAAACCGTGACTAGGGCAGAGTTTTTCAAAAAGGGTAAAGGTCACAGAAGGTCATATTCCTTGTTTTTTCATTCGGGGTCACCTTCAATCAAACAGGAACAGAATACTTGAATGCCCGCCTGCCTGCTTTACATAGGAAGCCCTGGCCCATGAAGTCATTCTTTGTGAATGGAGAGCTTCACCTTATGTTACAGACACAACTGTATATTAGATGTTGAAAATAGAAGCTGATCTGTGGGCATCTGTGCAAAAGGGCCACGTATGTCTTTTTAAAATTTAGTTGTGTGTAATTATTCACACTTTAATTGACAAAAATAAACATTTCAGATTAATGCCAATTTATGGACACTGTGACCTTGTCAAACGTATCCTCAAGGCATGCCACAGAGTGCTGTGAGGCTAACCAGTCCACACACACACACACACGTAGCTTATTGGTGGTGTGCTGAATGACGAGTGTGTTTGTGACAGTATATCAGCGACATGCTTGTTTGAGTGTGAGCTCGCCCTCTGATGACCGTCAACCATTCAGGTGTTGAAGAGAAAAGGTGCACTGTTGTCTGTGAATGTAATTTACTGTTTACTGATGGAGACCTGAAATCTACATTTGCAGGGGGTCGCAAAAAAAACGTTGTTTAATTTAGTACAGTTACATTTGTGTTCATGTTGAGTTGACTTTACTAAAGCGAAAAGTAATAATCTAACAAGCAAAGCTTTGACATGGGAACGTGACTAAGCTTAAAATACTCAATTTAGAATGAAATGACAAAATCGTGCCTCTTCTTCATCTATTGATGGCCATGTAACTATTGTTGTTATTGTAAATACAGTTGACAGTTGCATTATGCTACGGTGCCATCAGCAGTTTCTATTTCTCCTTTTTCAGAATGCAGCTTGAGAACTACACGCGTGTGACTGAGTTTGTCATCGTGGGCTTCCCGGGTATCCAGCCTGAGTACTACAACCTGACGGCCTGGTTGTTCCTCTTCCTCTATGTGATCACGGTGGGGGGCAACTCCCTGCTGGTGGTGCTGTTTGCTGTGGAACACAGCCTCCAGAAACCCATGTACATCATCATGGTCAGTCTGGCCCTCTCTGACATCGGTAAGGCAGGCAGTGGGATTTTATTTTTAGGGAATACAGGGCAAGCACGGCTGTCTCTCTTGCTAGCAGAAGGTCTGGCTGTGTGGTTTTCTAGTAGGGACTGTCTTTTTGTTTCATTCTTTAGATCTTACTCTAACATTATACAATGGTTGCCACACCTCTTTCACATTGAAACCCACAAAAAAAAAAAATTGTCAATGTTGTTTTTAGGAGCTGGATGACTGGGGCTGTTTATGGTTTAGTGTGTTCATTGTGTGGGAACTTTATGGTAAACGTCATGTTGTTTTGTGACCAGGCTATTCTACTGTGGGCGTCCCCAAGCTGATCGCTCGCTACTGGTGGGATGACGGGGCAATCGCCTTCACCACCTGCCTGTTCCAGAAGCAGATGCTCCATTATTTTGGCACCTTGAACTCCCTCATCATGATGACCATGGCCCTGGACCGCTACCTGGCTATCTGCTTCCCTTTCTTGTAAGACAGACAAACCGCTTTGCTATGACACCTGACCTGACCAAGTCCTCTCCCTAACAGGCAAATGCACACAGTACTCTAAACGAACACATACACACCTGTAGTTTATTTTGTGGTGTGGCACACCACGCTTATTTATTTGTTTATTTGTCAGGGACAATGCAACACACATTCTTACATACATAAATTACAATATGTTGCATATGGGTTGCATAAAAAGGTTTCTAGCCAATAAGCTAATTTACAACCCTGGTCCCTGGTCAGGCCTTTCTAAAGAGTTAATCGTTATATAATTTACTACTTAGTGTGAGTTACACAATCATGCAGCAGATCCATTAGAAACTAATATCTTGCATCAACATTTCACAGATTCATGACCGCATCACACACAACAGCACGTCACGTAACAACACAATACATTACAACAGGGACAACAGAGTGTGTGCTTGTGAGTGCTCCTGCATGTATGGACATGACTCAGTGGCTACATGTTCGATTTTCTTTCAGTGTTTCACCTTTCTATTGTCAAGTTTTCAGTTCGGTTTATGTTTGGATTTCTGTTGGTAAATCTCCCCCCACCTCCCTACCAGGTACCCTAAGATCATGACCAACAACACCATGACCGGTCTGACCCTCGTGTCCTGGGTGTTGGCCCACATCGCTCCGGCCATCACCAGCTTCCAATCAGCCGAGCTGCCCTTCTGCGGATCCAACCGCATCATCGGCTGTTTCTGCGACACGCGCTCCTTGAACACACTGGCCTGTGTGGACGTGTCCCCCCAGACCACGGTATCCTTCACGGTGGCCATGTTTGTTCTCCTGCTCCCTTTCTCCATCATCCTCTTATCCTACGTCCACGTCATCGTCGTCATGGCCAAGATCAAAAGCACTCAGGTAAAAGTGCGCCCGGATTCGTGTACGTGAGCCTGTGCGAGGGTGTGTGTGTGTGTGGGGGCACCGTGATTTGTGTGTGTGAGCCCTAGTAGGCGAATGTATGTTTGTGATTGTGTGTGTGTGTGTGTAACAACATAAGTGAGTGTGTTTGTGTGAATATAACCACGTGTATGCATGTGTCCCTGTGTAAGTGTAAGCACGGGTGTGTGTGCGCGTGTCCCTGTGTAAGAGTCAGCGTGTGTGTGTGTCCTGCCCGGGTCTCCCTCAGGGTCGGTGGAAGGCCTTCTCCACCTGCAGCTGCCAACTCTTCATCATCTCCCTCTACTACGTCCCCCGCTGCTGCGTCTACACCATCAACGTCATCGGCGTTATCCAGTTGAGCATGGACCTGCGCATGGGCCTCATGGTCCTCTACAGCCTGCTGCCCCCCCTGCTCAACCCCTTCATCTACTGCTTCAGGACCAAGGAGATCCGCCTCGCTCTAGCCCGCCGGAGCAGCCAGGGCCGCCCGGTGGGACGGAAGGTCTCCGTCCCCGCCACGGGCGGCTGAGGGGTGGTGGAGGGTGGGGGTGAGGGGGTTGTGTGTGTGTGTGGGGGGGGGGGGGGGTCGTGGTGGAGGGGGTAGGGTATGTGTGGGTATGGCCCCACACTCAGCCCCACCTCACAGCTGAGCCCAACCCCAAACATACCTCAACGCTGGTCCCAAACCATCACATGGATTTGAATGTCACTTCAATCTTTCGGCCCTTTGGCTGCATTGCGATATCGAGGGCTTTACAGATGACCGTGGATGAAAGCATGTTTGAATGAATAAACGATATTGTGTCCCTTGTCACGGTTGTCTTTGAGCCTTTCTGCTGTATTACTGCCTCGTTATTTTGCAGCTATCATTGGAACTTTCGGGAGTCAGGTGGCTGAGCGGTTAGGGAATCGGGCTTGTAATCTGAAGGTCGCCAGTTCGATTCCCGGCCGAGCCAAATGACGTTGTGTCCTTGGGCAAGGCACTTCACCCTACTTGCCTCGGGAAATGTCCCTGTACTTACTGTAAGTCGCTCTGGATAAGAGCGTCTGCCAAATGACTAAATGTAAATGTAACTTTGGTCTGTTTCTATATAAGAGAAGGCAGGTTTGCAATGTCAGCTTCCATCCGGAATCCCTTACCTTATATCTCAGTTTGCTCTCAACTCCCTTCATCTAGTCAAATCATCCATACACAACCACAGGCCTGTCTGTCGGATAGCTGTTATCTTATTGTTTATTGTTCATTAGCATTTGGGCTATCAGAAGATTAGCTGCACTTTAGCACTGCATCAGTTAGGGGCGTAGTCTGTTCATTGCACAGCATTTTCATGAAAAAACTGCCTTTTAAATGTGTTAAATTCATTTTACCATTAAAGTAAGTATGTATTTAAATATTCCTCTATACAGTCACAGTCTGGCAAGAGACAAAAGGCCTATGCCTTGTAGAGATAAGGATTGGGACACTAAAAAAGAAACACTTAATTAAACAATGATTTAATGATACACAACATTAGCCTATTTAACCATTGGCAACGCAAAATGGAATTAGTTATTGGATTGGGTTATTTTTTAGTTTGAAATTTTTTCTTGAGGGGCAGTACCTGTTCCATTTAAGGATGCAAACCTTATTTTTTCATGTACTTACTGTAAACAAATTGGATCCATTTCCTGTTTCTGAGGGATGATAGGCGTTAGGCTCTATGCATCCTGGGCAGTATTCGAGTTTTTCAGTTATAAGAAAGAGAAACTCTATTGATTTGCCATCATTAATGATGAATCAAGTACCAGAACTTTCTTTCACAACATTCAGTTCCCTATATCAGGGATGATGAATCAAGAACCAGAACTTTCTTTCACAACATTCAGTTCCCTATATCAGGGATGATGAATCAAGTACCAGAACTTTCTTTCACAACATTCAGTTCCCTATATCAGGGATGATGAATCAAGAACCAGAACTTTCTTTCACAACATTCAGTTCCCTATATCAGGGATGATGAATCAAGAACCAGAACTTTCTTTCACAACATTCAGTTCCCTATATCAGGGATGATGAATCAAGAACCAGAACTTTCTTTCACAACATTCAGTTCCCTATATCAGGGATGATGAATCAAGAACCAGAACTTTCTTTCACAACATTCAGTTCCCTATATCAGGGATGATGAATCAAGAACCAGAACTTTCTTTCACAACATTCAGTTCCCTATATCAGGGATGATGAATCAAGTACCAGAACTTTCTTTCACAACATTCAGTTCCCTATATCAGGGATGATGAATCAAGAACCAGAACTTTCTTTCACAACATTCAGTTCCCTATATCAGGGATGATGAATCAAGAACCAGAACTTTCTTTCACAACATTCAGTTCCCTATATCAGGGATGATGAATCAAGTACCAGAACTTTCTTTCACAACATTCAGTTCCCTATATCAGGGATGATGAATCAAGAACCAGAACTTTCTTTCACAACATTCAGTTCCCTATATCAGGGATGATGAATCAAGAACCAGAACTTTCTTTCACAACATTCAGTTCCCTATATCAGGGATGATGAATCAAGAACCAGAACTTTCTTTCACAACATTCAGTTCCCTATATCAGGGATGATGAATCAAGTACCAGAACTTTCTTTCACAACATTCAGTTCCCTATATCAGGGATGATGAATCAAGAACCAGAACTTTCTTTCACAACATTCAGTTCCCTATATCAGGGATGATGAATCAAGAACCAGAACTTTCTTTCACAACATTCAGTTCCCTATATCAGGGATGATGAATCAAGAACCAGAACTTTCTTTCACAACATTCAGTTCCCCATATCAGAGGTTCTCAAAGTGTTTAGGGCCAGGGACCCCTTGCAGGGGAGAGCATTTTTCAAGGACTCCCCCCCATAATCATAACACCCATTCAACATACCCTTTGTGCTCTTAAATGGACACAATACCCTTATTTTATTGGTGCAAATGGTCACCCATCTGTAGAATATCATATATTTTTTCACTTTTTATTGATACAGCACAATTTTACATTATGGCTCTGGCTCGCGGAACCCTAGGGGTCCGGGGAACCCACTTTGAGAACCACTGCCTTATATTACTAATGTTGGACGAGGCGAGCTATGCTATTTCTCGTGAACCACAGACTGTGCAGCTAGCTAAACACTCACCTTTATTCAAAAACAAATCGCTGATATTCTGGGCCCCTGATGTGCTCCTGGCCTCTTCCCCTCCTCTCTTTATTTGACGTATCGATTTATGTTTCTGTTTTGGCATTGTCAGTTCTCTATTGATAACCAGCTGGCTGCTGCTGCAGTTTGTGAGCTTTAAGGTTACGCGCACATTTTCAAAAGAGGAGCGAACCATGGACCAAACAATTTGTTTAAAGAATGGTGTTGAGGTAAGGACTGGAAGACAAGATAGATTCAACTTAGCAGCTGACTAAATAACTATCATGGAAACATATTTGCCTCAGTGTCTCTGACTGTGAATCTGTGAATGTGATGTTAATGTGTTAACCCATCTGTTTAAAACTGCATATTCCATTTAAATGTCAATTACTTTGCCTATTTCTGCTGGTTGTAATGTTGTTGTATTCTGTATTTTTGCTGTTTTATTTATTTTATTTGTACGGTGTCCTTGAGTGTTGAGAAAGGCGCCTTTAAATAAAACGTATTATTATTACTGTAATGTCTCTCTGTTTCTGTTTAACAATCTGTCCGCTTCTGTTTTCCCTCACAGGGAACACCACTGTTCAACATGGACCAGGTGAATAACACCTTTACACAGCCATCCGAGTTTGTCATCGTGGGCTTCCCAGGTATCCAGCCTGAGTACTACAACCTGACGGCCTGGTTGTTCCTCTTCCTCTATGTGATCACGGTGGGGGGCAACTCCCTGCTGGTGGTGCTGTTTGCTGTGAAACACAGCCTCCAGAAACCCATGTACATCATCATGGTCAGTCTGGCCCTCTCTGACATCGGTAAGACAGGCAGAGGGATCTCCTTATCCTTGCCTCTCTCCATGCATCGTAATGCCCAACCTGCCACCCCTTTCCTCTCTCTCTCTCCCTCTCTCTTTCTCCAAACTTAACATAGCAATCTAAACTTCTCTAAACTTAAACATTGCAATACTGTGCAAAGTCTTTGGAAAATATTTGTTTTGAGTACAACAAAAATGCTTTAAGAAATAATGAAATTATCAGACGAAACAAACATTTCTGCAAAATTAAACTTTTATACTGCCACACAAATACATATGACAAAAGAAGACATTAAAAGACAATGTTCATGTAAAATATCTTGGGTGACACTCCTGCACAGTACTTTATGTGTCACTGTGTCTCAATATATTGTATTTTTGTTATGTCAAAAATCTTTGAATAGACAAACTTTTTGTGAATGGATATTAAACTGATAGATAACACAGATATAAAGCAGATATGTAAAAAAAAAATATGTATAAATATAGAACAATTAAGAAAAATCTCACAGCTAAGCACAGCCGAATATATATGTAAATAAAAGTTATGATTCAAAAGATAAAGAGACGGGGAATCCAAAATTATTTGGATACTTTTAAGTTAGTATATTTCCCTTGTTGACACAGATTGGCAGTTAAAATGTTTACAGTTCGTCTCTCTCTCTGTTACATCCTCTCTCACTCTGTCCATCTTTCTGACCTGAAAAAAGTAGTCTAACATTTACATTTACATTTTACATGACATGACTTCCCTTCTGCACCTGATAATGAACCAGCAAGGGCTTTATTCCACCTGTCTCTGTATGTTTCCCAGGCTTTGACACTGCAGCCCTGCCGAAAATCATCGCTCGTTACTGGTCGAACGACGGGTCTATCAGCTTCTACACCTGCATCATCCAAACACATATAATCCACTACTTTGGCACTTTAAACTCCCTCATCATGATGACCATGGCCCTGGACCGCAGCCTGGCTATCTGCTTCCCTCTCAGGTACAAGCAATTACTACGTTACTTTCTAAATTAGGTTGATGTTACTATGCACAAATGCACTGTTTACACTAAGCACAGTTTGTGTTGTTACTTATCTGGCCAGTGTGAAATATGCATTAAGGAGTGGAGTGTGATGTTACTAGTATTCCCTTTCCTTTCTTCCTACTACAACCTCCCCACCCCCCCTCTCAACAGGTACCCTGTGTTGATGACCAATAGGATCATGACAGGTATATCAATCCTTTCCTGGCTGGCTGCCAATATCACCCCTGGCATTGCCGCCTCCGACTATTCCCGGCTGCTCTCTTACTGTAAACCCAACAAGATCCTGCACATCTACTGTGATACGGTCTCTCTCAACCTGGTGGCCTGTGGAGATATCTCTCCCATCGTGCTGAAGACCGTCTCAATCGCCATGCTCGTCCTCCTCGGGCCCCTGTCCCTCATCATCTTGTCCTATGCCTGTGTCATTGTGACGGTGATGAAGATGGCCACCTTACAGGTGAGAGTGAGTGTGTGTGTGTGGGGGGAGAGAGAGAGAGAGAGAGAGAGAGAGAGAGAGAGAGAGAGAGAGAGAGAGAGAGAGAGAGAGAGAGAGAGAGAGAGAGAGAGAGAGAGAGGACAGAGAGAAGGACAGAGAGAAGGACAGAGAGAGAAGTGTATTCTTTGTTAACTGAACTCTAACTCACTGTGCTGTTCTCTCCAGGGCAGGCTGAAGACCCTGTCTACCTGTGCCACTCAAGGGTAAATCATCTTCATCTACTACATCCCCCGTTTCGTCGTCTATTCTGCCCTCCTCCTCCCATCCCTGGTGATGACCTCTGACCTCCGAATCGGCACAACTCTCTTCTACAGCCTCTTCCCTCCTCTCATCAACCCCTTCATCTACTGCCTCAGGACCAAAGAGATCAAGCAGCTGCTCAGACGCTGGGTCCAGCGCTGGAAAAGCATTGACCTGCTGAAGTCCAACACAGTCTCTTCCATCACTAAATAACACACGTTAGGGTCAGGTGTGACATAAAGGTGTTTCCTAAGGTTGTGTTAACAACCTATTTACTGAGAGGGAAGATAAACTGAAATAATAATAATGTACAAAAGGAATATGACACAATATACATATTTACTTTAAGGAATGTATGGTTATTAGATTGGTTCTACTATTCAACATATTTTATGGAACATTTAATGAAGCATACTGGTTTAAGTAATGTGATTTTCTCCCCCTGATTATCCTGTTGTTGTTGTTCTAGAGCAGGAGTACACACAATAAATATTAAAGGTCCACCTGTGAGTGCTAAAGACCGAGTGTCATAGGTCCCTTAAGGAAGATGAGCTACATTGTGTAGCAGTATATATAAATTCAACAATAAAGTGTGGTGGCTTTAATCAAAGGGAGACATGGCACTGATTGGGCCTACTTTGCAAAACAATTCAAAACCCCTTATCAATCCTTACACATAACTGAACTGCAAAAACAACTAATCAAAAATGTATTTGTAATTATTCCATTTTATTTATTTGTTTTGTAACTCAGAATTAATAATTCGAAACACAATGCTTCAAAATACTCCTACTATGACAAGAAAGTAATCTGAAATAATTTATTTTGTGTTTCATTGCTTTTAAATAAAATGTCAAACACAATGACAATTCAAAATACGCTTTGCAATTCAGTGAGATAGAATCAAACAGTGGTCTGAACCATTTTGTAAAGTTCTTTACATTCCAAATAAAGTGTGGTGAATATCAGGTACTTTTTGCTACTATCGTAGCATCAGTGAAGTTCAGTCACCATCAGCTTGTTGTCTTAGAAATCAAAGGATTGGCCCATCCAGAGCTACCTTCCTGGAGATTTCTGCTCCAACCCTAATCTAGAACACTTGATTCTAATAAGTATCAGGTTTATGTGCTTAATCATGTCAGTTATTACTGCTGAAATCCTTTACAAATTAATATTAAAATATTCCAAATCCCCTGAACAATGACATCATGTCATTCATCCAGGCCAGTGATTGGCTGTTGGCTGGTCAAGCTTTGTATTAAACAGATAGGCTGTGTGAGTTTCCATTCACTCACCTCAGGGGGTGGAGTGTGGTGAGGTAAGGACTGGAAGACAAGATAGATTCAACTCAGCTCCAGCTGCCTAAGTAACTCTTAATGGGAAGGTTCTCCCCTCCATGTCTTCTCTGACTGTGAATGTTAGCTTTTTTCCACAGGTACACCCTGGCACTTTGAGGTTCATGTTGTTTAATTGTATCTTGTTTAACTACCCGCTATTATGATTCTTCCCTTTGGGACTTATTTAGTTTCTCACAATGTATGTTTCATGTTTTGGCTACCTGCAATGTTTGGGGCTATTTTGTTATTTTTGATCAGTGACCTATGCACTTTTGTAAAGCTCTGTTTTGGAAATCGCTTTGGATAAAAGCATCTGCTAAATGAAAATGAATTTGATGTTAATATATCTCTCTCTCTGCTTCTGTTAATAATCTGTCTGCTTCTGTATTCCCTCACAGGGAACACCGCTGTTCAACATGAACCAGGGGAATAACACCTTTACACAGCCATCCGAGTTTGTCATCGTGGGCTTCCCAGGTATCCAGCCTGAGTACTACAACCTGACGGCCTGGTTGTTCCTCTTCCTCTATGTGATCACGGTGGGGGGCAACTCCCTGCTGGTGGTGCTGTTTGCTGTGGAACACAGCCTCCAGAAACCCATGTACATCATCATGGTCAGTCTGGCCCTCTCTGACATCGGTAAGACAGGCAGAGGGATCTCCTTATCCTTGCCTCTCTCCATGCATCGTAATGCCCAACCTGCCACCCCTTTCCTCTCTCTCTCTCCCTCTCTCTTTCTCCAAACTTAACATAGCAATCTAAACTTCTCTAAACTTAAACATTGCAATACTGTGCAAAGTCTTTGGAAAATATTTGTTTTGAGTACAACAAAAATGCTTTAAGAAATAATGAAATTATCAGACGAAACAAACATTTCTGCAAAATTAAACTTTTATACTGCCACACAAATACATATGACAAAAGAAGACATTAAAAGACAATGTTCATGTAAAATATCTTGGGTGACACTCCTGCACAGTACTTTATGTGTCACTGTGTCTCAATATATTGTATTTTTGTTATGTCAAAAATCTTTGAATAGACAAACTTTTTGTGAATGGATATTAAACTGATAGATAACACAGATATAAAGCAGATATGTAAAAAAAAAATATGTATAAATATAGAAAAATTAAGAAAAATCTCACAGCTAAGCACAGCCGAATATATATGTAAATAAAAGTTATGATTCAAAAGATAAAGAGATGGGGAATCCAAAATTATTTGGATACTTTTAAGTTAGTATATTTCCCTTGTTGACACAGATTGGCAGTTAAAATGTTTACAGTTCGTCTCTCTCTCTGTTACATCCTCTCTCACTCTGTCCATCTTTCTGACCTGAAAAAAGTAGTCTAACATTTACATTTACATTTTACATGACATGACTTCCCTTCTGCAGCTAATAATGAACCAGCAAGGGCTTTATTCCACCTGTCTCTTTATGTTTCCCAGGCTTTGACACTGCAGCCCTGCCGAAAATCATCGCTCGTTACTGGTCGAACGACGGGTCTATCAGCTTCTACACCTGCATCATCCAAACACATATAATCCACTACTTTGGCACTTTAAACTCCCTCATCATGATGACCATGGCCCTGGACCGCAGCCTGGCTATCTGCTTCCCTCTCAGGTACAAGCAATTACTACGTTACTTTCTAAATTAGGTTGATGTTACTATGCACAAATGCACTGTTTACACTAAGCACAGTTTGTGTTGTTACTTATCTGGCCAGTGTGAAATATGCATTAAGGAGTGGAGTGTGATGTTACTAGTATTCCCTTTCCTTTCTTCCTACTACAACCTCCCCACCCCCCCTCTCAACAGGTACCCTGTGTTGATGACCAATAGGATCATGACAGGTATATCAATCCTTTCCTGGCTGGCTGCCAATATCACCCCTGGCATTGCCGCCTCCGACTATTCCCGGCTGCTCTCTTACTGTAAACCCAACAAGATCCTGCACATCTACTGTGATACGGTCTCTCTCAACCTGGTGGCCTGTGGAGATATCTCTCCCATCGTGCTGAAGACCGTCTCAATCGCCATGCTCGTCCTCCTCGGGCCCCTGTCCCTCATCATCTTGTCCTATGCCTGTGTCATTGTGACGGTGATGAAGATGGCCACCTTACAGGTGAGAGTGAGTGTGTGTGTGTGGGGGGAGAGAGAGAGAGAGAGAGAGAGAGAGAGAGAGAGAGAGAGAGAGAGAGAGAGAGAGAGAGAGAGAGAGAGAGAGAGAGAGAGAGAGAGAGAGAGAAGGACAGAGAGAAGGACAGAGAGAAGGACAGAGAGAGAAGTGTATTCTTTGTTAACTGAACTCTAACTCACTGTGCTGTTCTCTCCAGGGCAGGCTGAAGACCCTGTCTACCTGTGCCACTCAAGGGTTAATCATCTTCATCTACTACATCCCCCGTTTCGTCGTCTATTCTGCCCTCCTCCTCCCATCCCTGGTGATGACCTCTGACCTCCGAATCGGCACAACTCTCTTCTACAGCCTCTTCCCTCCTCTCATCAACCCCTTCATCTACTGCCTCAGGACCAAAGAGATCAAGCAGCTGCTCAGACGCTGGGTCCAGCGCTGGAAAAGCATTGACCTGCTGAAGTCCAACACAGTCTCTTCCATCACTAAATAACACACGTTAGGGTCAGGTGTGACATAAAGGTGTTTCCTAAGGTTGTGTTAACAACCTATTTACTGAGAGGGAAGATAAACTGAAATAATAATAATGTACAAAAGGAATATGACACAATATACATATTTACTTTAAGGAATGTATGGTTATTAGATTGGTTCTACTATTCAACATATTTTATGGAACATTTAATGAAGCATACTGGTTTAAGTAATGTGATTTTCTCCCCCTGATTATCCTGTTGTTGTTGTTCTAGAGCAGGAGTACACACAATAAATATTAAAGGTCCACCTGTGAGTGCTAAAGACCGAGTGTCATAGGTCCCTTAACGAAGATGAGCTACATTGTGTAGCAGTATATATAAATTCAACAATAAAGTGTGGTGGCTTTAATCAAAGGGAGACATGGCACTGATTGGGCCTACTTTGCAAAACAATTCAAAACCCCTTATCAATCCTTACACATAACTGAACTGCAAAAACAACTAATCAAAAATGTATTTGTAATTATTCCATTTTATTTATTTGTTTTGTAACTCAGAATTAATAATTCGAAACACAATGCTTCAAAATACTCCTACTATGACAAGAAAGTAATCTGAAATAATTTATTTTGTGTTTCATTGCTTTTAAATAAAATGTCAAACACAATGACAATTCAAAATACCCTTTGCAATTCAGTGAGATAGAATCAAACAGTGGTCTGAACCATTTTGTAAAGTTCTTTACATTCCAAATAAAGTGTGGTGAATATCAGGTACTTTTTGCTACTATCGTAGCATCAGTGAAGTTCAGTCACCATCAGCTTGTTGTCTTAGAAATCAAAGGATTGGCCCATCCAGAGCTACCTTCCTGGAGATTTCTGCTCCAACCCTAATCTAGAACACTTGATTCTAATAAGTATCAGGTTTATGTGCTTAATCATGTCAGTTATTACTGCTGAAATCCTTTACAAATTAATATTAAAATATTCCAAATCCCCTGAACAATGACATCATGTCATTCATCCAGGCCAGTGATTGGCTGTTGGCTGGTCAAGCTTTGTATTAAACAGATAGGCTGTGTGAGTTTCCATTCACTCACCTCAGGGGGTGGAGTGTGGTGAGGTAAGGACTGGAAGACAAGATAGATTCAACTCAGCTCCAGCTGCCTAAGTAACTCTTAATGGGAAGGTTCTCCCCTCCATGTCTTCTCTGACTGTGAATGTTAGCTTTTTTCCACAGGTTCACCCTGGCACTTTGAGGTTCATGTTGTTTAATTGTATCTTGTTTAACTACCCGCTATTATGATTCTTCCCTTTGGGACTTATTTAGTTTCTCACAATGTATGTTTCATGTTTTGGCTACCTGCAATGTTTGGGGCTATTTTGTTATTTTTGATCAGTGACCTATGCACTTTTGTAAAGCTCTGTTTTGGAAATCGCTTTGGATAAAAGCGTCTGCTAAATGAAAATGAATTTGATGTTAATATATCTCTCTCTCTGCTTCTGTTAATAATCTGTCTGCTTCTGTATTCCCTCACAGGGAACACCGCTGTTCAACATGAACCAGGGGAATAACACCTTTACACAGCCATCCGAGTTTGTCATCGTGGGATTCCCAGGTATCCAGCCTGAGTACTACAACCTGACGGCCTGGTTGTTCCTCTTCCTCTATGTGATCACGGTGGGGGGCAACTCCCTGCTGGTGGTGCTGTTTGCTGTGGAACACAGCCTCCAGAAACCCATGTACATCATCATGGTCAGTCTAGCCCTCTCTGACATCGGTAAGACAGGCAGAGGGATCTCCTTATCCTTACCTCTCTCCATGCATTTTAATGCCCAACATGCCACCCCTATCCTCTTCCTGTCTTTCTCTCAGTAACATTAACCTGTATGTTGATGTTGCATTGTTGACATGAAAAATTGTCTTTGGATAGCCAAACTATTAAAACATTAAAATGAAACTAAAATAGATAATATGTAAGTGGGAATTTAAAAAGAAAAATAAATACAAAAGAAAAATCTAACAGTGAATCCTAACAATACATACAGTATATTTATAGAACTAAAGGTTACAAAGAAAGTTAATCCTAGAGAGAAGAAAAGTATTTTCAGGTTAGTATATTTCCTCTCTCTCTCTCTCTCTCTCTCTCTCTCTCTCTCTCTCTCTCTCTCTCTCTCTCTCTCTCTCTCTCTCTCTCTCTCTCTCTTTCTCTCTCTCTCTCTCTCTCTCTCTCTCTCTCTCTCTCTCTCTCTCTGCTGCATCCTCTCTCCCCTCTGTCCATCTTTCCGACCTGAAAAGACTAGACCAACATGACTCAGCACCTGATAATGAACCAGCTCGGGCTCTTGTTCCACCTGTCTCTGTGTTTCCCAGGCTTCGACACTGTAGCCCTGCCGAAAATCATCGCTCGTTACTGGTGGAACGACGGGTCTATCAGCTTCCACACCTGCATGATCCAAGCACATATAATACATTTCTTTGGCACCTTGAACTCCCTCATCATGATGACCATGGCCCTGGACCGCAGCCTGGCTATTTGCTTCCCTCTCAGGCACAAGCAATATCTATATTACTTTCTAAATTAGGTTGAAGTTATCATCCACAAATACACTGTTTTACACTAAGCACAGTTAGTTGTTACTTATCTTGATAGTGTGAAATATGCATTAAGGAGTGGAGTGTGATGTTACTAGTATTCCCTTTCCTTTCTTCCTACTACAACCTCCACCCCCCCTCTCAACAGGTACCCTGTGTTGATGACCAATAGGATCATGACAGGCATATCAATCCTTTCCTGGATGGCAGCAAATACCACCCCTGGCATTGCCACCTCCGAATATTCCCGGCTGATCCACTACTGTAAATCCAACAAGATCCTGCACATCTACTGTGACTTGGTCGCTCTCCCAAAGATTGGGTGTGGAGATTTCTCTGCCCTCGTGCAGAAGACTACCTCTGTGGCCCTGTTTGTCCTCCTCGGGCCCCTGTCCATCATCATCTTGTCCTACGCCTGTGTCATTGTCACGGTGATGAAGATGGCCACCTTACAGGTGAGAGTGAGTGTGTGTGTAAGTGTTTGTGTGGGGGGGGGGGGGGGGGAGAGAGAGAGAGAGAGAGAGAGAGAGAGAGAGAGAGAGAGAGAGAGAGAGAGAGAGAGAGAGAGAGAGAGAGAGAGAGAGAGAGAGAGAGGGGGGGGGGAAAGGAAGAGAGAGAAAGAGCGGGGCAGAGAGAGGGCGCGTACAGTGTTGTATTCTCTGTTAACTGAACTGTGCTGTTCTCTCCAGGGCAAGCTGAAGACCCTGTCTACCTGTGCCACTCAAGGGTTAATCATCTTCATCTACTACATCCCCCGTTTCGTCGTCTATTCTAGCTTCCTCATTCCGTCCCTGGTGTTGCCCACTGACATCCGCATCGGCACAACTCTCTTCTACACTCTCTTCCCTCCTCTCATCAACCCCTTCATCTACTGCCTCAGGACAAAGGAGATCAAGCAGCTGCTCAGAGGCTGGGTCCAGCGCTGGACAAGCATTGACCTGCTGAAGCCCAACACAGTCTCTTCCATCACTAAAAAAACACACACTAGAGTCAGGTGTGACATAAAGGTGTTTCCTAAGGTTGTGTTAATAACCTATTTACTGAGAAGGAAGACAAACTGAAAACATTTACAAAAGGAATATTACACATTATAAAGAATGTATAGTTATTAGATTGGTTACACTATTCAACATATTTTATGGTACATTTAATAAAGCATACTGATTTAAGTAATGTAAGTTTCTCCCCCTGATTATCCTGTTGTTGTTCTAGAGCAGGAGTACACACAATAAATATTAAAGGTCCACCTGTGAGTGTTAAACAGTGTCAGAGGTCCATAAAGGAAGATGAGCTACATTGTGTAGCAGTATATATAAATTCAACAATAAAGTGTGATGGCTTTAATCAAAGGGAGACATGGCACTGATTGGGCCTACTTTGCAAAACAATTCAGAACCCCTTATCGATTCTTACAAGAAACTGAACGGTAAATGGCACATCAAACATTTGTTAAAATATTACGATTTTATTAAGAAATATTATAACTCAAAATTAATAATTCAAAGGTGACATTATGTAGGAAAACATTCATATATATTTTTTTTTTATCCTGTCTGCTTGCATAAATATTCCGCCACCAAACATTGGTATTTGGTAGATCTACTTCTTACTGCCATGACAGAATAAACCATTATAAATTTGGGGCTTCCTCAAAAGCTCAAAGTAACACATCAACACAGTCAATTATCATTCACAACCTTCCTTGTAAAATGTCAGAATCCCTTGAAAATGCACTTCTGTCACAAATTCTTTGTAGGAATCCAAACCGGGATTCATCAGTTCAGTCATGCTAATTTTCTTTCTTTATTTTGCACCTCAGAATTAAGCATTCCAAACACAATGCTTCACAATACTCCTACCATGAGACCAATGTAACCTACAGTTATAGATTTAGAGTTTCAGTGCTTTTAAATAAAATGTCAAACACAATGACATTTCAAAGTACGCTTTGCAATTCAGGGAGATAGAATCAAACAGCTGTCTGAACTCTTTTGTAAAGTTCTTTATATTCCAAATAAAGTGGGGTGAATATCAGGTACTTTTTGCTACTAGCTTAGCATCAGTGAAGTTCAGTCACTATCAGCTTGTTGTCTCAGAAATCAAATGGTTGGCCCTTGCAGAGCTACCTTCCTGGAGATTTCTGCTCCAACCCTAATCTAGAACACTTGATTCTAATAAGTATCAGGTTTATGTGCTTAATTATGTGTTATCACTGCTGAACTACTTTAATAATTAATATTCAAATATTCAAATTCCCTCAGAGCCAGGACAATGACATCACGTCATCCATCTTGGCCAGTGATTGGCTGTTGGCTGGTCAAGCTTTGTATTAAACAGATAGGCTGTGTGAGTTTCCATTCACTCACCTCATGGGGTGGAGTGTGGTGAGGTAAGGACTGGAAGACAAGATAGATTCAACTCAGCTCCAGCTGCCTAAGTAACTCTCAATGGGAAGGTTCTCCCCTCCATGTCTTCTCTGACTGTGAATGTGATGTTAATATATCTCTCTCTTTGTTTCTGTTTAATAATCTGTCTGCTTATGTTTTCCCTCACAGGGAACACCACTGTTCAACATGAACCAGGGAAATAACACCTTTACACAGCCATCCGAGTTTGTCATTGTGGGCTTCCCAGGTATCCAGCCTGAGTACTACAACCTGACGGCCTGGTTGTTCCTCTTCCTCTATGTGATCACGGTGGGGGGCAACTCCCTGCTGGTGGTGCTGTTTGCTGTGGAACACAGCCTCCAGAAACCCATGTACATCATCATGGTCAGTCTGGCCCTCTCTGACATCGGTAAGACAGGCAGAGGGATCTCCTTATCCCTGCTTCTCTCCATGCATCGTAATGCCTAACATGCCACCCCTTTCCTCTTCCTGTCTTTCTCTCAGTAACATTAACCTGTATGTTGATGTTGCATTGTTGACATGACAAATGGTCTTTGAATAGCCATACTTTTAAAACATGGAAATGAAACTAAAATAGATAACATATCAGTATGAAGTACTAAAGAAAAATGGTGCAGTAAAGTCATAACAATACATACAGAATATTTATATGACTAAAACACTTTCTGGGCTGAAAAGACTAGACCAACATGACTCAGCACCTGATAATGAACCAGCAAGGGCTCTTGTTCCACCTGTCTCTGTGATTCCCAGGCTTCGACACTGTAGCCCTGCCGAAAATCATCGCTCGTTACTGGTGGAACGACGGGTCTATCAGCTATCACACCTGCATGATCCAAACACATATAATACATTTCTTTGGCACATTAAACTCCCTCATCATGATGACCATGGCCCTGGACCGCAGCCTGGCTATCTGCTTCCCTCTAAGGTACAAACAATTACTATATTACTTTCTAAATTAAGCTGATGTTTTTATCCACAAAAACAGTTTACACTACACACCATAGGCGATTTTACCATGGGTACTATTGGGATAAAAAGAAATAAATTTTCAAATTAATGTAAAAAAACTATTTCATGATTTTAGAAAATGTTTAAGTTATGTCAGAGTTGTATATTTTATCATGGTTTGTTCTACTCTAATGATCAATTTAACATTGTTAAATATACTATACTTGTTGAGCATCTTTTTATAATTAAAATATTTTTTCTGTATCCTTTGCACCCCCAGTTTTAAAACATAGAATCGCCTATGCTAAGCACAGTTTGTGTTATAACTTATCTAGCTACTGTGAAATATGCATTAAGGAATAAAGTGTGATGTTATGTTTTCTCACCTCCCCATACCTTCCTACATTGCTTATTTATCCCTTGCTTCCATTGACTTTTCCTTCTTCCTATAACCTCCACCCTCACAGGTACCCTGTGTTAATGACCAACAGGATCATGACATGCATCTCAATCATATCCTGGATGGCAGCAAATATTGGCCCGGGTACCGCCACCTTTAACTATTCCCAGCTGGTCCCTTACTGTAAATCCAACAAGATCCTGCACATCTACTGTGACATGGTTTCTCTCGTCCTGTTGTCCTGTGGAGATATATCTTCCATTGTGCTGAGGAGTACTTCAGTGGCCATGCTCATCCTCCTTGGGCCCCTGTCCCTCATCATCTTGTCCTATGCCTGTGTCATTGTGACGGTGATGAAGATGGCCACCTTACAGGTGAGAGTGAGCGTGTGTTTGAGTGAGTGTGTTTGTGTGTGAGGGAGAGAGAGAGAGTAGTGTATTCTCTGTTCACTGAACTCTAACTCACTGTGCTGTTCTCTCCAGGGCAAGCTGAAGACCCTGTCTACCTGTGTTACTCAAGGGTTAATCATCTTCATCTACTACATCCCTCGTTTCGTTGTCTATTCTACCTACCTGAACGCATCCCTGGTGTTGACCAATGACATCCGCATCGGCACAACTGTCTTCTACAGCCTCTTCCCTCCTCTCATCAACCCCTTCATCTACTGCCTCAGGACAAAGGAGATCAAGCAGTTGCTCAGACGCTGGGTCCAGCGCTGGACAAGCAATGACCTGCAGAAGTCCAACAAAATATCTTCCATCACTAAAAAACACACACTAGGGTCAGAGCTTTGACAGAGGAGTTTTCTAAGGTTGTGTTAACAACCCCATTTACTCAGAAGGATGAGAGACTGAAATAATTAACAGAAGGAATGTGACATAAAAGGAAGAACTCAATTATTAGATTGGTTGTACTGTCCACTCATTTTTATGGAATATTTAATAAAGCATACTGGTTTAAGTAATGTGATTTTCTCCCCTTGATATTCCTGTAGTTATTCTAGAGCAGGAGTACACACTATGTATTAAAGGTCCACCTGTGAGTGTTAAACAGTGTCAGAGGTCCAGAAAGGAAGATAAGATCAATTGTGTAGCAGTATATATAAATTCAACAATAAAGTGTGATGACTTTCAACAAAGGGAGACATGGCACTGATTGGGCCTACTTTGCAAAACAATTCAGAACCCCTTATAGATTCTTACAAGAAACTGAACAGCAAATGGCCATCAAACATTTGGTTCAATTATTACAATTTTATTTACAAATATTATAACTCAGAAAGAATCATTCTAAGGTGATATTATGTTGGAAAATATTCATTAAAAATAGAATAATCCTGTCTGCTTGCATAGTCCAACACAGTCTCTTCTCTCCCCAAATGACACACACTAGGGTCTGAGCTGTGACATAGAGGGGTTTTCTAAGGTTGTGTTAACAACCCCATTTACTGAAGAGGAATACCGACTGAAATTAGGGACAAAAGGAATATAATACAACAGGAATATTTACTAAAAAGAACTTACAGTTTTAGATTGACTATCCTGTCCAGCATATTTTATTAAATGTAAAATAAAGCATACTGGCTGAGGACATTAGATTTTTCTCGCCCAGGGTGTGTGAATGGATGAACGAAACACAAGTCAATTCAAGGACAGTAAAACAAGATAGTTGATTTGTTTGTATTCAAACGTACTACTCCACCCCTATAAATCTTATGGTAACAAAGTAGATTTGTTTGTGTGGTCTCCACCCTGTAATACTGATGCCATTCCAAAAGATGGCGTCAACTCTCCAATAATGATTACTTGCAAAGCAGTGAGCGCGAGTATAAGTTTAGCTCATTTGAGGTGATTTGGTCATAAACATTCGTTCTGTTAAAATAGAGTGGATGTCTTCCCATGCTTGAGAATACATCTATAATCTATCACTGGAAGACAGGTAAAATTATGATTCCAATTCCAAAGATGGAAGGATGAATTGAAGAATGTTTATTGCTTGTCATGACACATACCTTTTGCTAAAGTAGACCATACCAGCAATCGTGTATATATGGACCATGGCCTATCAGTGAGTGAACAGGCAGGGCCATGCTGTCATTCGTTCATTTAACGCTACAATAAAACTATCATGGAACACTATAAATATACAATGGGGCGAGCCACAACTCTAGATGACCTTAAAGACCCCTTGCATTGATTGATTGAATTACTGCCAGCATAATCACGTTTTAGCTAGAGTGATCCAACCCAAGCACCTACATAAATAAACGAAACATGGGAGAACGTTACACGATGAAAAGGACCGCCGGCGCACACACA